>NW_006440131.1:324806-337993 GCF_000325575.1 Pteropus alecto
TTTTATTACTTGTCCTGTTGATTATAGCTATTCTAACATATGTGTGATGGTATCTCATTGTGGTTTTGATTTGCATTTCCCTCATAGCTAGAGATGTTGAGAATCTTTTCATATATTTGTTGGTCATTTGTATGTCTTGGGAGAAGTGTCTATTCAGGTCTCTGCCCATTTTTTAATTGGATTGTTTAGCTTTTTTCTATTGTTATTGAGTTGTATGACTTCTTGGTATATTTTGGATATTAGGACCTTATCAGAAGCATTGCTTGCAAATATATTTTCTCATTCTGATGGTTGTCCCTTTACCTTATTGATGGTTTCTTTTGCTATGCAGAAGTTTTTAGTTTTATGTAGTCCCATTCATTTATTTTTGCTTTTACTTCCCTTGCATTTGAGGCCAAATTCATAAAATCCTCTTTAAGTCCAAGGTCTTTGAGTTTAGTTCCTACGTTTTCTTCTATGCAATTTATTGTTTCAGACAGGTCTTATATTCAGGTCCTTAATCCATTTTGAGTTAATTTTGGTGTGTGGTGATAGACAGCAGTCTAGTTTCATTCTTTTCCATGTAGCTCTCCAGTTTTCCCAGCACCATTTATTGGAGATGCTTTCCATTCTTCACTGTATGTTTTTGGCTCTTTTACTGAAAATTATTGGCCCATATAAACATGGGTTTACTTCTGGATTCTCGATTCTGTTCCATTGGTTTGCACATCTGTTTTTTGCCTATATCATGCTGTTTTGAATATTGTCACTTTGTAATATAGTTTTAATTAGGGCAGAGTGACGCCTCCAGCCTCGTTCTTTCTTTTTGAGGATGTTTTTGGCGATTCAGGATCTTTCGTGCTTCTATACAAATCTTGTTTTCTTGTTCTATTTCTTTAAAAAAATGCCAATGGGATTTTGATGGGAATTGCATTCAATCTGTGTAATGCTTTAGGTAATAAGGTCAGTTAACTATTTTGATCCACAAGCCTTTTAAGCTTTGTTCACTTTTCTTTATCTTTTTTTTTTCTTTCTAATCCTCAGATTGAATAATTGTCGGTTTGATTACCATGCGTCTCAGAGTGAATTTCTTTGAATTTATCCTACTTGGAATTTCTTGAGCTTCTTGTATATGTAGTTTCTGATCACTGATAATTTTTTGAAAGGTTTTAGCTACTATTTTTCAAATACTCTTTCTGCCCTTTTCTCTTTCTCATTTGTCCTTTGTAGACTCCAATAATGTGTATGTTGATATACTTGATGATATTGCATAGTTCTTTTTGATTTCATTTACTTTTCTTCATTATTTTTATTTTTCAGTCCTCAGATTAGACAATATCAGTTGCTCTGTTTTCATTAAAGTTTACTGATTATTTCTTCTGCCTGATCAAATCTGCAATTGAACTCCTCTAAGTATTTTTTTTTTAATTTCAGCACTTGTACTTTTCTGTTCCAGAATTTTTATTTGATTTCTTATAATTTCTATCACCTTATTGATTTTTTAAATTTATTCATAATTTTTTTAAGTTATTTGTCCTTGACTTTTTAAAGCTATTTTAGCATATTTAAGACAGGCTGTTTATAATCTTTATCTAGTACATTCAATATCTGGGCTTCTTCAAGGATGGTTTCTTTCATTTTTTTTCCTGTGTTAAGTAATACTGTACTGATCCTCTGTATGCCTTATATTTTTTTGTTGTTGTTGTAAGCTGAGTAAATTAAATATTAAATTTATTAACTCTAGAAATGAGATTCTGTCCTTTCTCCAGAGTATGCTGTCACTTATTGTTGAGGGTTGCAGCTATCCATTTGTTCAGTGACTTTTACCAATTGATTTTATAAAAACTATATTCTTTGCCATGTGTGGTCACTGAAAATTCTCTTTTCTTATTTCGTTGGTCAGCCAGTGATATGGCCAAGATTTTCTTAAATTCTTGGGGCAGAAAAGAAAACAACAAATATTTCTAGTCTTTTCATGTTGACTCTTAACCAGACACTCCTTCAACGCTAACTGAGGCCATATACAACTCTGCCTTAACCTTCACTTCTGATTGTGCAGGCCCCAAAGATCAGCCAGATGTGCAAGTTTAAAATCCTTTCACGTCTTTCTTGAACATGCTTCTGTCCCTAAACACATGCTTTGCACTCCACATTCCCTAGTATATGTGGTAGCCTACAAAGTCACCTTTCTCCATGAGTCATCCTTATCAGACTCCTACTTTTCAAGCTTTCAGTCTGTGTGATGCTTACTTATCTTCAATATTTTTCCTCAGGTATCTAGGGTCACTGTATGTCTTTAAACATGTTCATTAGACACTGATCAGAAACCACTCCAACCTGAGGGAAAAGAAGCGAAAATCAGCTTCTGCACTATCCCTAAGGGAACTGATAGAGAAGTCAAAATGCACAACCACAATTTTTTGAGAAAAAAAAGTCCATATTACCAACCTGGAATCAGAAAGACACACCAGGAATGTGGTCTGTTGTCTACACAGCCATTACCAAGCTAGAGAATAAATAATTAGCAGGTGGATAAATACCAGGTGTATAAGCAGAACTATGACAACACTTTTGTATTGAATTTGAGCTGTCTCTTTTTTTTGTCTGTCTTTTCTTTCTTCCTCTGGATTAATGCAAGTACTTGTTTAGATTTGAGAGATCAGAGAGAGAGTTGATTCTATCAGTTTTGAAAACTTAATGGTTAATTCAGTAGAGTGACCAATTCTTAATGCTTCCTACTCTGCCATTTTTTTCTCTTGGTTTTATTAAAATATAATAGACAATTCATTGCTCATAGTTACATTGTACATTTCAATGAGTTTTTTCAATTATAGCTGGGATACGATAATATATTAGTTTCAGTTGTACAACATAGTGCCTAGAGATCTATATAACTCACAAAGTGATCACTCTAATAAATCTAGTACCCTTCTTCCCCCCTACATATTTATTCAAACATTATTAACTATTTACCTTATGCTTCACTTTACATCTCCATGTCTATTTTGTAACTATCCATTTGTACTTCTAAATCACTTTGCCTTTTTCTAATTTCCCAATCAATCCCTCTCCAATTTAATAGCCTTCAAAATATTCTCTGTATCAATGAGTTTTTTTTTCCGTTTTTGTTGTCGTTCTTGTTTTATTCTTTAGATTTCACATGTACATGAAATCATGGGATATTTGCCTTTCTCTACCTAACTTCATTCAGCACAATACTCTCTAGGTCCATCAAGGCAATATCTTTTTCCATCCCCTTCCTTTTAGACTCTGTGTGTCTTTTAATCTGAAGTGAGTCTCTTGTAAGCAACATATGTAAGGGTCTTGTTTTCTTATCCATTCAGTCCCTCTATCTTTTGGTTAGAGCACTTAATTCTTTTCCATTTGAGGTACTTGTTGATAAGAATGTAGTTATTACCATTCTTTATTCATGTTTTTGATACATGATTTTTCTTCTTAAAGAAGTCCCTCCAACATTTCCTGTAATACTGGCTTGGTGGTGATAAATTCCTTTAGCTTATTTTTGCCCGGGAAGCTCTTACTTTCTGTCCGCATAGTTTCTTTTGAAAAATCAGCTGCCAGTCTTATGGATGTTCCCTTGTAGGTAGCTAACTGCTTTTCTCTTGTTGCTTTTAAGATTCTCTCTTTGCATTTAACTTTTGGCATTTTAATGATGATGTGTCTTGGTGTGGGCTTCTTTGGGTTCCTGGTTTTAGGGACTCTCTGACCTTCCTGGGGTTTTGTGTCTATTTCTTTCATCAGGTTAGGAAAGTTTTCCATAATTATTTCTTCAAATAACTCTTCAACGTTTTGTTTTTCTTCAGGTACCCCTATAACTCCGATACTTTTACATTTAATTGTGTCCCATAGGCTCCTTAAATTATTACTATAGTCTTGGCTTCTTTTTTCTTGCCATTCTGATTGTGTGTCCTTGGCTTTTCCATCCTCTATATCAGTGGTTTGATCCTCTTCTTTATCCACTCTCTTTTTTCCATCTAATATTCTCTTCATCTCAGATAATGTTACTCATTTCTGATTGGTTCTCTTTTATAATTTCCATTTCCATTTTTATGTTTTTTTTTATCTCTTTATTAAAGTTCTCACTGAGTTGATCTACTTTTCCCCTAAGTTAATTGAACATTTTTATAACCTGTATGTTGAACTCTGCATCTGTTAAATTGCTTGACTTCATTATTCCTTGATCTCTGTTCTATTCTCTCTTATGGTTTCTGCTTCTTTGTCTTCTCATATTGGCTGCATTTCTGTGTCTGTTTCTATGTATTAAGTAGAGCTCCTATGTTTCTCGGTCTTTGTGGCTTTGTGTAGTAGGTGTCCAGTGACACAGTCCTGAAAGGGGATCAGCTGCAGGGCAAGTTTAGCTTTAGCTTGTGCCCCTCCAGGGCCACCTCTTAAGATTTAGCAAGAAATCCCCAGATGCTGTGCTTCTAGTTGCCTCAAGAAGCCTTGCCAGAAAACGAGGTCAATTTCCACCAGTGTGAGTCTTGGCACTGCTTAGCAAGTGGCACAGGATCCTGGAGAACACAACTGGATGTGGCTTGGGTGGGGCCATGTGTGGAGGAAGAGAGTTTCAGTGAATTTTCTGGGCAGAATAACCTCTCTTTTTCAGTTTATTGATGCCTCAGCTATGGCAGCTCTGTGTCTCCACGCTGAGAGTGGGGAGGGCTCCACAGAGGACAATAGATACCACCAGAACTTCTGTCTGAGAGAAACCCTTGCCTCCAGCCCTCACTCCAACAACTCAGTTTCTCCCTGTAAGTTCCCTGTGCCCCCAGAGGAGCCGACCTGGCCTTGGTGCTTAGAGCAAGTAGGTTCGTCATGGCGAAATTCCACTCACAGACATGGGCTCTTTAAGAAGTATCTGCAGCTGCCGGTGCCATAGCCTCTGTCCCACTCAGCCACTTGGGACTGGGCAGCCTCGTAATTTACTCCCTCCTACCTTTTACCATTGTAGGGTGATTAATTATTTCTCTCTCTATTGTAGTGTTTCTGTTCATCTCGATCCCTGGTGACTTTGCTTGCTGTTTACTCTGTGTTTCCATTGTAACTTTGATGTGGTCGCAAGATGGATGAATGAAGCCTCTATCATCTACACCATTTTTATGCGCCTCCCCTACTCTGCCATTTTTATCCCATCACTTTTCTGTATCTCTTCTTGCAAGTGCATTAATTGTCACTAATTAGTTGTATTTAAATTCATTCTAATAAACATTAGAGCGTTACAAATAAAGCTAAACTTGGCCACCAATACTAATGTTGGTCTTTTTGTTATTTTTATGAATTTGTTAAAATACTTTTAAAAATCACATCAATATGTGCATTGATGTTTGTGTGTGTCTTACCTAACATATCACGTTATGTACTTTATTCTACATGTTACTTTTTAAATTAAATTTTATTGTTTGGAAGCTACCCATTGGCTTACATGTACATCTGGTACACTATGCCTACCTTTAACTTAAATTACTCATTGCTAAACAATTTCACTCTCAATCTCTCCACTACAAGTTTTCAAAAGACTAGAGGGAGGAAAGAT
The DNA here is from genome assembly GCF_000325575.1 of Pteropus alecto. Lineage (NCBI taxonomy): Eukaryota > Metazoa > Chordata > Mammalia > Chiroptera > Pteropodidae > Pteropus > Pteropus alecto. The sequence continues at coordinate 330,340 of NW_006440131.1, forward strand.
GATGAGAACTGGGAGGAATAACTAAGATTCAAGAAACTGACTCTAACAAGAGAAAACTGAAAAGAGTGACCATGACAAGTTATCAAAATGATCCACTTTACCTTCCTGAAAAGGAGTAGGACCATTAAACCACTTGATCAGCTCTTCTTTGGTTTTAATTTGTTTCTCTCTTAGCTATAAGCAATCTCCTTCTTTTTCTGAATCATCATAACACTATGTTCCTTTTTCACTTATAACAATACAAATATATGACAGAATGTATATAAAAAACAGATACAGAATAGATTAAAAAATTCCTACAAATAAAAATGTAAAAAGACAAGTTACGAACATAAAAAAAATGACAAAATACATAAATAAACACTTCATAAAAACATATACAAATTGTTAATAAGCATAAGATAATGTAAACTATGTTATTAGTTACCTAGTAAAACAATTAAAACTAGTACAATGCGATACTGAATAAAATAAAAATTCATGGGTCTATAGCGGCAATAAAAGATAGAGAGATGCATACAGTGCAGATTATGAAAGCCTATTTGTATAGTAAAATTCTAACTAATAAAATATATGTTTGCTTATACTACAGTCATTTTTATGTAGTTATACCAACTTACCCTGAGGCTATACATTTTGAATAGAAGCTTATAAGAATGATATTTTCTTATACTACTTTGAATTCTTTATTTAAAACAGTGGTTGGCAGATGTGTTAATGAACTTGATGGGGGGAAGGCTTTAACAAATAAACATCCTTGCTCTACATAAAAAAAAAAAAAAACCTAGGAAAAGAACAAATGAAGCTAAAAATAGGGAGATGGAAGGAAATAATCAAAATTAGAGCAGAATTAAATGAAATTTCGAACAAAAAACAATATAAAAAATAAATGTAATGAAGAGCTGGTTCTTTGAGAAGATTAATAAAACTGACAAACCCCTGGCTAGACTCACTAAAGAAAAAAGTGAAAGGACACAAATACACGAAATCAAGGATAAAAGAGGAGAAGAAATGGGTAAGTTCTTAGAAATATATAACCTCCTTAGCCTGAATTACAAATAATTGGAAAATGTAAATAGACTAATCATCAGTATGGAGTTGAAACAATTATCAAAAATCTGCCAAGTAAAAGTTCAGGACCAGATGGCTTCATCAGTGAATTCTACCAAACATTCAAAGAAGATTTAATACTTATTTTTCTCAACCTCTTCTAAAAATCATAGTGGAGGTAATATTTCCTAACTTGTTTTATGAGGCCAATATTATCCTGATACCGAAACCTGGCAAAGATAACACGTGCACGTGCACGCACACACACACACACACACACACACACACACACACACACAACTACAGATGAATATCTCTTATGAACACAGATGCAAAAATTATTAAAAATTTAAATAAGATACTAGCAAACCTAATACAACAACACATTAAAAAGTTTACATACCATAATAAAGTCGGCTTCATCCAGGGGCACAGGAATAGTTCAACATACGCAAATCGATTAATGTGATACACCACATAAACAAAATAAAGAATAAGAATCATATGATCATATCAATAGATGCAGAAAAAAGCCTTTAACAAGATACAGCATCAATTTATGATTAAAACACTTAATAAAGTAGATATAAAAACGAAAGTACCTCAACATAATAAAGACTATACATGACAAACCCTCAGCAAACATTCTACTTAACATTAAAAAACTAAAAACTTTTCCTCTAAAATCAGGAATAAGGCAAGTTTGTCTGTTATCCCCACTATCATTCAATACAATACTGGAGGTCTTAGTGCATGCAATCAAGCAAAAGAAAGAAATAAAAGGCATCCAAACAGGAAATCAAGAAGTCAAACTATCAGTTTTTGCAGATGACATGATTCTCTATATAGAAAACCCTATAGACTCCATTAAAACAGTACTAGAAATAATAAGCAAATACAGTAAAGTTTCAGGATACAAAATCAATGTTCAAAAATCCATAACATTCCTATACTCTAATAATGAATTGTCAGAAAAAGAAATGGAAAAAATCTTTTTCAATTGCAACAAAAATAATAAAATACCTAGAAATAAAAATCAAAACATGTGAAATACCTATACAATGAAAACTATAAGAGTGTATTAAAAGAAATTGAATAAGGTACAAATAACTGAAAAGAGATTCTGTGTTCATGGATTGGAAGAATCAACATAGTTAAAATAGCTATATTACCCAAAGCAATATACATATTTAGTGCAATCCGTCATCAGAATCCCAAAGGCATTTGTTTAAAGAAATAGAACAAAAAGTAATCAGATTTGTATGGAACTACAAAAGAACCCAAATAGCTAAAAAGTCCTGAGAAAAAAAGAACAAGGCCAGAGGTATCACACTCCCTGACTTCAAGTTATACTGCAAAGTAACAGTAATCAAAACAGCATGGGATTTGCTGGGCAAATAATTGTTGACAAAGGAGCCAGAAATATACAGTGGACAAAGGAAAGCCTCTTCCATAAATGGTGCTGGGAAAACTGGAAAGCCACCTGCAAAAGAATGAAGCTAGATTGTTGTCTATCACCACACTCCCAAATTAACTCAAAATGGATTAAAGATCTGAATATAATACCTGAAACATAGGAACTAAACTCAAGGACCTTGGACTTAAAGAGAATTTTAAAGAAGATGTGGTACATATATACAGAGCAATATTGCTCAGTTATAAGAAGAGATGAAATACTGCCATTTGCCACAACATGGATGGATCCTGAAACAATCACGCTATGCAAAATAAGTCAGACAGAAAAAGCTGAAAACCATATGATGTCACTCATGTGGGATATAAATTCTAAAAGCAGCCAACAAACATGACAAACAAGCACAGTCTCATGGACATGGACAGTGGACTAGTGGTTACCAGAGGGCAGTGTGGAGGTAGATAGGTTAAAAGGAGTCAAACATGTGGTAACAGAAAGAAATCTATCCATGGACGGTGAACACACAATGCAATACATATGACATACTGTTGAATTGTACACTTAAAACTTATTGGATTTTGTAGATCAATGTCACCTCAATAAATTTTAATAATAATAATAAAATAAAGTTGCAAGTTTATATTTCTGTGTCCCATTCCTATGTAATTGTGAGCACATTGAAATTTCCTTATTATCTTCGATATTAGCTTTTACTTTTTCCAGCTCACTTGTCTACTTTATTTCTATACTTCATTAAGGGTTTTGACATTCTGCTTTGTTTCTTAAGTCTTAATAATTGCAGTGAAATACTAATAAGTTACAATTACTGCCTAACTTTTTTTTAAAATTCCTAAGTTTTATTGAGTTATAATTAACAAAAAATAAAAATCATATATTTAAAGTATACAATTAGATAAGTTTTCACATATGTGAAAAAAACACCAGTCAAGATAATGAACCTACCCATCATAACTCAAATTTTCCTAATGATCTTTTAAAGTCCCTTCTCCATCGCTTGCCATTTCTACTACCTTTCTCTGTAGGCAAGCATTGATCTTTTTTTTGTCACTGTTACATAGTTTTTATTTTCTAGAATATTACATATATGGAATCACACAATATGTGTTCTTTCTTGTATGGCTTCTTTCACTCAGCATAATTATTTTGAGATTAATTTATGTTGTGGTGTAAGTCAATAGTTCATTAATTTTCATTGCTGAGTCAAGTTCTGTTGTATAGACATATCACAATTTGTTTAACTATTCATCCGTTGATAAACATTTGGGATGGTTACAGTTTGTGGCTATTATAAATAAAGCTTCTAGAACACTTGTTTTCAAGTCTTTGTATGAGCATGTTTTCATTTTTTTTTGAATAAATACTTAGGAGTATAATGACTAGATAATGTGGTATATTTATGTTTAACTTTTCAAGAAACTGTCCAACTATTTTCCAAACTTTCTGTGCCATTTTCATTCCCACAAACAATGAGATTTACAGATTTTCTATATTCTCATCAACACTTAGTATAATCAAGTTTTTTTTTTATTTTACCCATTCTGATATGTGAATATTAATATCCCATTGTGATTTTTATTTGAATTTCTCTAATGAAAATTTTGAGTATCTTTTTGTGTGTTTATAAGACACTTGTATGTCTTCTTCAGTGTGCATGTTTGGTAATTTTTATTGGATTCCAAACATTATTAGTTTTACATTGTTGGATGCTGGATATGTTTATATGTCTATAATTATCTTTCAGCATTGTTTTAAGATGAAGTTAAGTTACTTAGAAAGTTTTTTTTTTTTCTTTCTGTTCTTGATTTTTAAATTTATGTGTCTAGACTGCATAGTCTAGGGCTATTCTCTATTGCTGATGCAAGATGCTTCTGAAACTCTTCCCAATACTATATGAATTGTGAGATTTTCTGGATTGTACTGGGAGCAGGCACTATTTCTGCCCTTGTGTGTACACAAAACAGTATTACCTCTCATATTCCCTGCAGCCTTGAATAGTTTCCTTATATGCATAAACTGGTTAATATTCAAATAAAGACTTTAGGGTGAACATGTCATTTTTGGGAGGCTCTCTTTATCTGTCTATCTTTTCTCTGGTTCTCTGCTTCAAGAACTCTAGATACCTTGGTTTCTCCAGAACATCAATTCAGTCTCCATAACTTAGGGAATCTGCTGGGCTCTGCCTGAATTCCCCCTCTCTGAGCTATTGCCTGTAATCTAGTTCTAAACTGGGCCAGTCATAGGGCTTACCACATTTCCCGTTTCTCAGAGATTACTGACCTTTGATACTTGATATCTACTATCTTGAAAAAAACATTGTTTTATATATTTTGTCCATTTTTGGTTGATTCAAAATAATGGGTAAATCTGTTCCCTATTATTTCATCTAGGTTCAAAGTGAAGATAATCTCCCTCCGTATGTTGTTTAAAAAATAACTTTTCTTGGTCTGTGTTATATAACCTAGTAATATTACCCTACTTATTTTCTCAACTAATGAAATATAATCCGTTTATCATATTTAATTTAAGATGTAAATATTTTTAGATTTACATACTTTGGGAACAAGGAAAAACAGCAATAATTGGTATCTACTCTTCTCTAAAAGGTTCATTATCTTGGAACTTCTGGTAAAGATGGTAAAATAGGTAAATGTTATGCTTGCTTCCTCTCATGACCACATCAAATTATAACCAAGCTACAGAACAACCATCATGGAAGCCAACTGAAGTCTAGCTAAGCAAAACTCCTACAACAGAGAATATACAGAAGAGGCCACCTTGAGACTGGTGTCAGGGAAGAAGATGCAGAATGGGTTGGTCTCACACCCGGGTGGGGTGGTTGAGAGTCCATAAGGATATCTTGGATGCAGAGGTCCCCTTGGAAAGGTAAGGAATCTCAGCCTCACATCAGTCTACCCAGTCCAGAGCTCTAGTGCTGGGAAGAGAAGTCCTCACAATTTCTGGCTTTGAAATCCAGAAGAGATTGTGGCTAATTGATAAAGAGGGCTATGGGTTGCAGGTATTCCTATCAAGAAGCATGTGCAGATTTATTTTCCAATGAACTCACTTGATCTGAGCTCCAGCACTAGACAGAAGCTCGAAAAGTGCCAAGTATATACTGAGAGAAACTGAATTAATTGGCTTCAGGACAAGAGCTTGGATGGGGCAGCTTTCTCCCAGATAGACGTGCTGGCAGAATCCATTGTCTACTTGTTGAGTCCTCCTTGCTCCAGGCATGTAGATGCAAGTTACCACCATATCTGAGTCTCCATCAACCTGGATAACACTAGTAGCCTGCCCCCTATGGAGATCCCCAGAGACCACACTCCACCCAAATTGTGGGCCCACCCAAGCCATGACCAGTGGCTTTTCCATACAAACAGCCTGTCTTGGCTCATGCTATGGACTAACCTATTACCTCTAAAAGGTTTGCAGAACCTCAACAAGCAGCATCTAGCCTCAGCATGCCCAATAGTTCTTGCTGAGCAGACCCAAGCCCAACACTAGTGGCAGCCAGCCTCAGGTCACATCTTGACCTCTCAAGTCAAGTCAAGGTCTAGGACTTGTAATGCCCTATCCCAGGGCCAACACACCTCATAGCTGGTTTTGGACTGAACCAGAACACCAACTGGAGATACATCCAAGGACAAGACACCAAAAAGGCAGACTGGACAGGCACCAGAGCCTGGTTAAAGTGAATTCTGCTCTGTAGGGTAATCCCCTCACCAACCAGTCTTCACAACCAATCATCGAGAGGATCAATCTCTCTCATCGACATGCAGATGGCAACCAAAGTTCAACTACAATAGAAAGGCACACACAACACATACAAGGGACCCACCTAAAGCACCCAATTAAGGTGACCAAAGAAGACTATACCATTGGGTCCCACAGAAGGCCTACTACATAAGGCCACTCTATTATAATTGGGAGATATAGCAGCCCTACTTAATATATTAAAAAGGAAGAGCCAAAATTAGGAGATAAAGAAACATGTCTCAAATGAAAGAATAGAACAAACCTTCAGAAAAAGAACTCAACAAAATAGAGACAAGCAATCTATCAGATGCTGAGTTCAAAACACTGGTAATAAGGATGCTCAATGAACTTAGAGAAAGAGTAAATGAACTCAGTGAGAACTTTAACAAAGAAATAGAAAACATAAAAATGGAGTTAAAAACATTTTAAAAAATCAAAAATGGAGAATACAATAACCTAAATGAAGATCATCTTAGAAGTAATTAACAGTAGATTAAATAAATCAGAGGATTTAATCAGTGATTTAGAAGATAAGGTAGCAGAAAACACAATCAGAACAGCAACGAGAAAAAATAATTTAAAAAATGAGGATCGTTTAAGGGAACTCTGGGAAAACATCAACTGTACCAACCTTCTTATCATTGAAGCATTAGGAGAAGAGAGAGATCAAGGAATTGAAAACTTATTTCATAAAATAATGCTGAAAACTTCCCTAACCTGGTGAAGGAATTAGACCTACAAGCCCAGGAAGTATAGAGAGACCCAAACGAGATGGACACAAAGAGGTCCACACCAAGACATATTATAATTAAAATGCCAAAAGTTAAAGACAAAGAGAGAATCTTAAAGTAACAAGAGAAAAGCAATTAGTTACCTATAAGGGTTTTGCCATAAGACTATCAGTTGATTTCTTGAAAGAAATTTTGCAGGCCAAAAGAAACTGGCATGAAATATTAAGTGATGAAAAGCAAGAAACTATAACCAAGATTACTCAACACAGCAAAGCTATCATTTAAAACTGAAGGAAATAAAGAGCTTCCCAGACAAGATAAAGGATTTCATCACCACCAAACCAGTATTACAAAAATGTTAAGAGGTGGAGGAGGAAGAGGAGGAGGAGGAGGAGGAGGAGGAGAAAGAGGAGGAGGAGCAGCAGCCTGCTGCTCAGTCATTAAGTCCTCCCCGTAGTCCTCAGAGTTCCGGCTCCTCCTCTCCCTCCTCCTCCAGCACTTCAGATGGAGACTCCAGCAGCCAAGATGAGGATACAAGCTCTCTGCAGCTCTCCATAGACACTGAATCCCTGAGTAGGGATTCGCTAGATGAGAAGGTGACTGATTTGGTGCATTTCATGATCCTCAAGTATCGACTGAGGAAGCCAATTACAGAGGCAGAGATGTTGAAGCTTGTTATGCA
>NW_006440131.1:338038-348601 GCF_000325575.1 Pteropus alecto
GAAAGAAAGAAAGAAAGAAAGAAAGAAAGAAAGAAAGAAAGAAAGAAAGAAAGAAAGAAAGAAAGAAAGAAAGAAAGAAAGAAAGAAAGAAAGAAAGGAAGAAAAACTGGAGAAAAACATGTAGATGATAGAGGCTTTTTTCATCCCTCTGGTGACCAAATCAAAGTTGTGAAAGAGCAAACAGCAAGGAAAATTGCCTAGGATCTAGATGAAGAAGCCATACAACTAGGGAGAGAACTAAGAAATCGCCCTGCAATGGCAGAAGGTAGGACGGGGCAAGGACATGAGGCTGCCCGGTCTTGAGCTGCTGAGCGGGATAGAGACTGTGGCAGCAGCAGCTAGCAGCTACAGATGCCTCTTAAAGAGGCCCTGCCCACAAGCGAACTTTTGCGGTGATGGACCTGCTCTTTTTGAGCACCAGCACCAGTTCAGCTGCACAGGTGGCACCAGGGATTAACAGGGGGACATTAAGTCGTCGGAGTCAGGGCCAAGGTGAGACTCACTCTGTACAGAAGGGCCAATGGTATCCATTGATCCTCTGTTGAGTTCTCCCCACTCCCATCGAGAGAATGCAGTGCCGCCATAGTGGAGACCTCATCAAACTGGATAACAGAGATTGCTTTGCTAGAGGATTCCCTGAAACTCTGCCTCCCCCAACTTGCAGTCCCACCCAAGCCACATCCAGGAGTGTCCTCGCTTAGTCAGGTGCCCCTTGCTAAGAATTGCCTAGACTCACACTGGTGACAGTTGACCTTGGTTTCTGATGTGGCTATTTGAGGCAACTATAAGCATAGCATCTGTGGATTACTTACTGAATCTTAACAGGTGGCCCCAAAGTGGCACAGGCTGGTGATAAATTTGTCTTGTATCTGAAACCCTCTCAGGACTGTTCCACTGGATATCTACTACAGAAAGCTATACTAATAAGACTGGGAAACTTTGGAGCTTTGCTTAGTACATAGAAACAGACACAGAAAGGCAGACAAATGGGAAGACAACGAAGCAGAAACCATATGAGAGAACAGAATAGAGATTCAGAAATAATAGAGTCAAGCAATCTAATAGATGCAGAGTTTGAAACACTGGTTATAAAGATGCTCAATGAACTTTTGGTTAAATTCAATGAGAACTTCAACAAAGAGATAAAGAGCATAAAAATAGAAATTGAAATTATAAAAGAGAACCAGTGAGAAATGAACAACACATTACTGATGAAGAGTATATTAGATAGAATAAACAAGATGCATAAAGATTAGCGAACCACCAATACAGAGATTGGGAAAGCCAAGGACACTCAATCAGAATGGCAAGAAAAAAGAAGCCAAGACTATAATAATAATTTAAAGAGCCTATGGGACACAATTAAATGTTAAAATATCCATCTTACAGGGCTACCTGAAAGAAAATAAGATGTTAAGTGTTATTTGAAGAAATAATTATAGAAAACTTTCTTAATATGGTGAAGAAAATAGACACAAAACTCCAAGAAGCTCCAAGAGTCCCCCAAACCAGGAACCCAAAGAAGCTCACACCAAGACACATCATCATTAAAATGCCAAAAGTTAAATGCAAAGAGAGAATTTTAAAAGCAGCAAGAGAAAAGCAGTTAGTTACCTAAAAGGGAGCAGCTGACTTCTCAAAAGAAACTATACAGGACAGAAAGTCTTGGCACAAAATATTCGACGTGATGAGAACCCAGGATCTACAAACAAGAATATTTTATCCAGCAAAGCTATCATTTAGAGTTGAAGGACAGATAAAGAGCTTCCCAGACAAAAATAAGCTAAAAGAATTTATTAACATCAAGCCAGTATTACAGGAGATGTTGGAGGGACTTCTTTAAGAAGAAAAATCATGTATCAAAAATATGAATAAGGAATGGTAATAACTACATTCTTATCAACAAGTACCTCAAATGGAAAAGAATTAAGTGCTCCAAACAAAAGATAGAGGGGCTGAATGGATAAGAAAACAAGTCCCTTACATATGTTGCTTATGAGAGACTCACTTCAGATTAAAAAACACACACAGACTAAAAGGAAAGGGATGGAAAAAAAAAATATTGCCTCGATGGACCTAGACAGTATTGCGCTGAATGAAATTGGTTGGATAAAGACAAATATCACATGATTTTACATATATTTAGAATCTAAAGAACAAAATCAACAACTACAACAACAAAAGCAGAAATAAACTCATAGATACAGAGAATATTTAGAGGGATACTAGATGTGAGGGACGTTTGGAGGGACAAAAAAAGGCAAAGGGATTAAGAGATACAAATGGATAGTTGCAGAATAGACATGGAGATGTAGAGTGTACTACACTCTATATCTGCATGGGGAAGATGGTTAATAATGTTGTAATAAATATGTAATGGTAAGAGGGATAGTGGATTTTGTGGAGTGATCACTTTGAGAGTTATGTGGATCTCTGATCACTATGTTATACAACTGGAAGTGATATATTATTATATACCAGTTTGAAAAAAAAAACTCATTGAATCATAGAATGTAAATACAAGCTACTAATTGTCTATTATACTTCAATAAAGACAGGAAATAAAGGATAAAAACCTGAATACTAAAATGGCATTAATTATATATCTATCAACAAGTACTTCAAATGAAAAAGATTTAAATACTCTAATCAAAAGATAGGAAGGCTGAATGGAGAAGAAAATAAGACCCGTATATATGCTACCTACAAAAGACTCACTTCAGATCGAAAGACACACACAGACTGAAAGTAAAAGGCTAAAAAAAATTATTTTATAAAAACGGAAACAAAAACAGGACAAAACTAAGGTAACAATACTTGTACTAGACAAAACAGACATTAAAACAATTGCTTTTAAAGGAGACAAATACCCAGTAATCTCTCCTCTGTGTATTTATCCAAAGAAACCGAAATCACCACTTTAAAAGGACATGTAAATCCATACATTCATATCAGCATCATTTACAATAGTCAAGGTACAAAGGCAAGTTGCAGACCATCAATAGATGAATGGATAAAGAAGATTTGGTACATATGTACAGTGTAATATAAATAAGTCATAAAAACAATGAAATCTTGCCATCTACAACAACATGGATGGACACAGACAGTATTGTTCTGAGCAGAGTAAATCAGAGAAAGACAAATGCTATATGATTTCACTTACATATGGAATCTAAAGAATAAAATAAATATCAAAAAAGCAGAAAAAAAACCAAAAACATGAAGAACATTTTTAAAAATCGTTTTTGTTTTATAATTTATTTATTTTTTATGGTGGCATTTGTTAACGAAATCCAGTAAGTTTCAGCTGTACACTTTAACAGTAAACAGTGAACAGTGAAAACTGTGTGTTCACATCCCATAGCTAGGTTTCTTTCTGTCACCATATATTTGACCCCCTTTACTCTACCTCCCTCCTCCCCCCACCTTTTACCCACTGGTAAACACTAGTCTATAGCCCATGTCCATGAGTATCTGTTTGTCCTGCTCATTTGTTGCTTTTAGGATTATATACCACATATAAATGATATCATGTGATTTTTCAACTTTTTATGTCTCAGTTATTTCGCTTAGCATGATTATCTTGAGTTTCATCCATGTTGTCGCAAATGGCAGTATTTCATCTCTTTTTATGGCCAAGTAATATTCCGTTGTATATATGTACCATTCTTTATCCAATCATCTATCATAGGACACTTTGGTTGCTTCCATGTTCTGGCCACTGTGAATAATGCTGCTATGAACATTGGTGTGCAAATATCTTTTCAGATATGAGTTTTCAAGTCTTTGGGGTAAATACCCAGTAGAGGCATTGCTGGATCATATGGTAGATCAATTCTTACTTTTTTGAGGAACCGCCATACTGTTTTCCATAGTGGCTGTACCGATATGCAGTCCCACCAGCAGTGTATGAGGGGTTCTTTTCACTGCATCCTATCCAACATTTGTTATTACTTGTCCTGTTGATAATAGCTATTCAAACAGGTGTGAGATGGTATCTCATTGTGGTTTTGATTTGCATTTCCCTCATAGCTAGCAATGTTGAGCATCTTTTCAAATATTTGTTGGCCACTTTTATGTCTTCTAGGGAGAAGTGTCTGTGCAGATCCTCTGCCAATTTTTTAATTGGATCATTTGTTTGTTGTTGTTGTTGTTGTTGTTGTTGTTGTTGTTGTTACGAAGAACATTTTGATGGGTGCTGGATGAGAGGAAGGTTGGGGGAATGCGTGAAAAAAGAGAAAGGGATTAAGAATTACAAATTGGTAGTTACAAGATAGTCACAGGGATATAAGGGATATCATAATGAATATAGCCAATAATATTGTAGTAATTATATGTGGTGTTAGCTGGGTACTAGATCTATTGGGTAATCACTTCATATGTTGCATAAATATGTAATCACCATTTCATATACGTGAAACTGATACATGTGTGTGTATGTTAACAATAATTAAAAACTAAAAAAATAAAATAAAAATTTTAAAGTTTATCTCTCAGTAATATTTAAGATAATACCACGACTCTTTCTAAGGATTGTCACCATAACTGATCACTTTGTCTGGTGAATAGCTGAAATTTTCCACAGTACTACTCACTACTTAATGTGGTAACCACATACTTTGATAGGAAATTTCTTGCTTTGTAACTCTCTGGAGAGATATCTATTGGATCTAGAGAATTATGCAATTAGATTTATAGTTAGAGCCTAGATATCAATGAAGCCTACAAGAATGCCTTTATCTACTTTGTCCTCTCACTACCTCCTTTCCCCTCTGGTAACCACAATTCTGTTCTCTGTATCTCTGAGTTTGGTTTTGTTTTATTTGTTTATTTATTTGTTGCTTTTGTTTTATATTCCATAGATGGGCGAAATCATGTGGTTCTTGTCTATTCCCATCTTACTTATTTCACTTAGCATAATACTCTAAAGATCCAACCAGGTTGTTACAAATGGCAATAGTTTACTTTTTTCATGGTTAAATATTATTCCATTGTATATATGTACCATTTCTTCTTTATCCAGTCATCCATTGGAGGACACTGAAATTATTTCCCTGTCCTGACTATTGTAAATAATGCTTCAATGAACTTAAATGTACACATATCATTATGAATAAGTGTTTTCATAATTTTCAGGCAAATACCCAGAAAAGGGATTGCTGTGTCATATGGCAGCTCTATTTTCATATTTTTAAGGACCCTCCAAAGTATTTTCCATAATGGCTGCATCAATTTACATTTCCACTAGCATTGTACCACAGCGCCCTTTTCTCTATATCCTCTCCAACACTTTTTATTTCCTGTCTTTCTGATAATAGCCTTTCTAACAGGTGTGAGGTAATATTTTAATTATGGTTTTGATATGCATTTTCCTAGTAACTAGTGATGTCAAACATCTTTTTTATATGTCTGTTGGCCATCTGTATGTCTTCCTTGGAAAAGTGTTTATTTATGTCCTTTGCCCATTTTTAAATTCAATTTTATTGTTATTGAGTTATATGAGTTCTTTATATATTTTGGATATTAGCCCCTTATCAGAAAAAAAAAAAAAATTTGCAAATATTTTCTCCTATTTGTCTGTTTGCCTTTTTTTTTTTTGGTAGTTTCTTATGCTGTAAAGAAGATTTTTAGTTTGACATAGTCTCATTTGTTTATTTTGTTTTTGTTTCCCTTCCTTCAGAATCAAGTTCAAAAAAAGCGCCTCTGGACCGATACCCATATGTTTAGTGCTTATGGTTTTTTTTCTATGTTTTTTTTTTTTTATCACTTGAGGTATTACATTCAAGTCTTTAATCCATTTTGAGTTAACTTTTGTCTGTGTAGTAAGATAGTTGTCGATTTTCATTCTTTCGCATATGGCTGTCCTGTTTTTCAAATACCATTTACTTTATCCATTGTAGAGTCTCCACTCACTTGCTGAAAATTAGCTGCTCATACATGTGTGGGTTTATTTCAGTGCTCTCAATTCTATTCCATTAATCTATGTGTCTGTTTTTCTGCCAGTACCATACTATTTTGGTTACTATACATTTGTAGTATAGTTTGAAATCAGAGAATGTGATCCCTCTGGCTTTTTTTCCCCCCCTCAGGATTTCTTTGGCAATTTTGAGTCTCTTATGGTTATCAAATTCTGATAATTTATTTATTCAGTTTATGTGAAAGATGTCTTTGGGATATTGATAGAGATTGCATTAAATCTATAGTTTGCTTTAGGTTATATTTACATTAAACAATGCTACTTCTTCCAATTCATGCACATGGAGAAAATTTTCATTTATTTGCATCTTCCTCAATTTCTTTCAACAATGTCTTGTAGTTTTCAATGTACAAGTCCTTCATCTCCTTTGTTAAGTTTATTCCTAGGTATTTTATTTTTTCCATTGCTATTGTAAATGGGATTGTTTTCTATAGTTCTCTTTCAGATATTTTGTTGTTAACGTATAGAAACATAACTGATTTTCATATGTTAATTTTTATCCTAAAGCTTTTCTGTATTTGTTTATTGTTTCTAATAGTTTTTGTCAGTCTTTAGGTTTTTCTATATTTAAAATCATGCTGTCTTGTTAAAATTAGAAAGTTAGAAAAATTAGAAATTAGATTTCTTCAGTTTGTCAGTGTGCAAATGGGTAGTTAGGATGAATGACTCAGGTGCACAGTGTGTGATACTGTGTATAAATAGTGGTTCCTATAGTTTTTTTTTAAGAGTTGGCCCTGAGAGATTGGAAAAATGGCATAAGTGATAGAGGCTTTGTTCATCTCTCTTGCGACCAAATCAAAGTTGTGACAGAAATACGGAGCAAACAGCAAAGAGAGTCACCTGGGGTCTGAATGAACAGAAGTTCTGCAACTAGGGAGAGAAATAATTAATCACCCTGCAATGGCGGAAGGTAGAAGGGGGTGAAGATATGAGTGGCTGAGTGGGACAGAAGCAGTGTCAACTGCAGCCAGCAGCTGCAGACACCTTTTAAAGGAGCCGTGTCGGTGAGTGAACTTCCACCCTCATGAACCTGCTCGCTCTGAGAACTAGTGCCTTGATGGCTGCTTGGGGAGCACCAGGGACTTATAGGAGGACACTGAGTTGTCAGAGCAAGGGCTGGAGGCGAGGATTTCTCTCAGGCAGAAGTGCTGGAGGTATCCATTGTTCCTCTGTTGAGTCTTCTCCCCCTCCCATTATGCGGAATCAACACTGTTATAGCTGAGAGGACATCAAATTGGATAACAGAATTTGCTCTGCCCAGATGATTCTTTCAAACTCCACCTCCCCCAATTCACAGACCCACCCATCCCATACCCACGTGTGTCCTCAGCCAAGCAAGTCTGGTGCTCCTTGCTGAGCAGCGTTATCTCACACTGGTGTCAGCTGATCTTAGTTTCTGGCATGTCATCTTGAGGAAACTATAAGCACAGCACCTGCAGATTGTTTGCTGAATCTTAACAGGAGGCCCCAGAGGGGCACGGCTTGATAAACCTGGCTTGAAGCTGAACCCCTCTCAGGACTGTGCCACTGGACACCTACTTCACAAAGCCTCACTAATAAGACCGGGAGACTTAAGAGCTTTGCTTAGTACAAAGAAATAGATACAGAAAGGCAGTCAAAATGGGAACACAAAGAAACAGAAAGCATATGAGAGAACAGAACAGAGATTCATAAATATTGAAGTCAAGCAATCTAACAGATGCAGAGTTCAAAATACTGGTTATAAAGATGTTCAATGAACTTAGAGTAAGACTAGATCAACTCAGTGAGAACTTTAACAAAGAGGTGAAAAGAAGCATAAAAATGGAATTGGAAATTATAAAAGGCAGCCAGTCAGAAATGAAAAATACATTATCTGAGAGGAAGAGCAAATTAGAGGAAATTAACAGAGTAGACGAAGAAGAGAATCGAACCACCAATATAGAGGATGGTGAAGCCAAGGTCACCCAATCAGAACACAAGAAAAAAGAAGACAAAAATATAATAATAATTTAGGGGGTCTTTGGGACAAAATTAAGTGTAAAACATCCAGGTCATAGGGGTACCTGAAGGAGTAGAGGGACAACAAGAAGAGGGAAACTATTTGAAGAAATAATAATGGAAAACTCTGCTCACCCAGTGAAGGGAATAGATATACAACCCCAGGAAGCTCAGAGAGTCCCAAAAAAAGAGGAATCCAAGAGACCCACACCAAGACACATCATAATTAAAATGCCAATGGTTGAATACAAAGAGAGAATCTTGAAAACAACAAGAGAAAAGCTTTTAGTTACTTACAAGGGAGCATCCATAAGACTAGCAGATGATTTCTCAAAAGAAACTATGAAGGACAGAGGGCTTGACACAAAATATTCAAAGTGATGAAAACCCAGGATCTACAACCAAGAGTACTTTATCCAGCAAAGCTATCATTTAAGGTGGAAGAGCAGATAAAGAGCTTCCCAGACAAAAAATCAGCTAAAGGAGTTTATCAACACCAAGTCATTATTACTGAAAAATGTTGGAGGGATTTCTTTAAGAAGAAAAACCATGTTTGAAAATCACGAATAAAAAATGGTAATAAGTACATATCTATCAATAACTACCTCAAATGGAAAATATTTATCCTCCAACCAAAGGATAGGGTGGCTGAATGGATAAAGAAACAAGGCCCCTACATATGCTGCTAAAAAAGACTCACCAGATTTGACTTAAAGAAAGGGGATAGAAAAAGATACTGCTTCGATAGACCTGTAGGATATCACGTTAAATGAAGTAAGTCAGATAAAGACAAATACCATGAGATTTCCCATAAATGAAGAATCTAAAGAACAAAATAAACAACAACAAAAATGGAATCAAAATCATAGATACAGAGAACATTTTGAAGGCTACTAGACAGAAGGGGGATTGGGGAAGATGGTGAAAAAGGGTGAAGAGATTAAGAATTACAAATGAATAATTACAAAATAGTCATGGATATATAAAATGTAACAAAGAATATAGTCAACAATGTAATAAATATGTAAAAGGAAGAGAGGAACTAGATTTAGTGGGATGATTACTTGAGCTCTAATGACTATGCTGTACAACTGAAACATATATTATTGTATGCCAACTATAATTGAAAAAAACACTGTAAATATTAGCAACTAATTGTCTAATATATTTCAATAAAGTTGGGAAAAAAAGCAAAATGCATTAAAAAATCTGCTTCCTAAATTTGTGTGGGTTTTATTTGCAACTTAGAACATAATTAATTTTCATAAATATTTCATGAAACTTAACAAAAAGGAGGTAAGTCTTGAAAAATGGTGATTGGTGTAAATGTAGATTTTAGGTGTTCCTGAATACCAAATAAAAACAAACAAATAAATACTTATATTAAATATCTATGGACAATATTACAAGTAAATGCTGCAAAATGTTTTCTCCTCTAGAACCAAAATACAAATGAGTAGGAACAAACCCACTAATATTATCTGCATTATATAGGAAGAAGTAGAAAGAAACACAATGCTTACCAACAAACTCAACAATAGAAAAACTCAAAACTTACCAACAACTGAAAAGTGCACTGGGCTGTTTTGAAAATAGAAGTTTAAATAGCCAGCAGTTTTGCCTTCTACAATAATGATTAAGTACAAAAATTTCAAGGTCATTTCTGAGGGACTACAGCAATCTAACCCTATGTATTCTCAAAATTGTTCTGCCATATCTCTCTTCCATGGTGGGGCTCTTGATTAAAGAGAAACTTTTAGAGACAAAATTAAAATTAAGCCATAAAATTATAACAAAAACAAAGAAAGGAGAAGGTCCAGTAAAGTAAAAGAGAGAAGAGGCAGGAAATGTCTTAGCACAACTTGCCGTATTTTCAACACTTCACAAAACAACAGAAGAGTGATATTTGCAAAGTTGAAAAACCAATTGTGAATCATATGTTTTTCTATAGGTTTAGAGAAACTATATTAACGTAAGAAATGGAAACAGGAAAGAAATGAGATCAAATATTATACAAAATTATTATTTAATATAAAAGAAAAAATAATATCCCTATAACTGCCCAGACTTCTGGATGATATAGACCCCCAAAATCTGTATCACAAAGCAAGTATAGAAATAAAGATCTTACATTCTTTAAGGTGGGTTATGTTTTCATGAGGTGAACCCTTAATATCTATCTCCATTCAGCATCATTAGAATATGGAGAGTTAAAATTCCATCCAGATTCTGCAAATAGGCTATATATCTGTTACCTGATAATGGTATGATGTTTTCTTTATCTATACCATATAGATGTGTGTGTGTGTGTGTGTGTGTGTAATTTTTCAATTAAAGTAGGCCTGTGATATTATATTCATTTCAGGTGTACAACATAGTGATTAGACATTTATATAACTTACAAAGTTATTGCACCGATAAATTTAGTACCAATCTGACACCATACATAGTTATTATATGACTTTATCCATCTGACATGCTCCACTCAGCACAATACCCTCTAGGCCCATCCATGTTTTTGCAGATGGCAAGATTTTATTACTTTTTATGGATATATATATATATATATTACTTTTTAAGGAGATATATATATATATATAAAT
>NW_006440131.1:348636-366142 GCF_000325575.1 Pteropus alecto
TATTTTGTATTGTTTAGAGTTTCCTCAAATAAATACTTAGAAGTGAGATTATTGGGTCCTTCTTTGTCTCTTTTTATCACCATAGTTTAAAACCTATTTTGTCTGGTATAAGTATTGCTATCTCAGCTTTTTTATTTGTTTCCATTTTCATGAAACATTTTTTTCCATCCCTTTACTCTCAGTCTGTGTGTATTTTGATCTGAAGCGAGTCTCCTATAGGCAGTATATGGGAGGGTCTTGATTTCTTATCCATTTAGCCACCGTATCTTTTGATTATAGCTCTTAATTCATTTATAGTCAATGTAATTGTTGATAGGTATTGCCATTTTATTATTCATAATTTTGATTTTTTCTTTTTTCTTGTTCTTGTTTTAAAAAGTCCCTACAACATTTTCTGTAATACTGGCTTAGTGGTAATGAACACCTTTAGCCCTTTTTTTTGGTCTAGGAAGCTGTTTATCTGTTCTTTAATTCCAAATGATAGCATTTATGGGTAGAATAATCTTTGTTGTAGGTTATTGTTTTTCATCACTTTGACTATTTCCTGTCAATCTCTTATGGCCTGCAAAGTTTCTGTGAGAAATCGGCTGACAGTTTTATGGCAGCACCCTTGTAGGTAACTAATGGCTTTTCTCTTGCTGCTTTTAAGATCCTCTCTTTTTTTAACCTTTGGCACTTTAATTATAATGTGTCTTGGTATGGGCCTCTTTGGGTTCATCTTGTTTGGGACTCTACACTTCTTGGGCTTATACATCTATTTCCTTCCCCAAGTTAGGGAAATTTTCTATCATTATTTCTTTAAATAGGTTTTCAATTACTTGTTCTCTCTCTTCTCCTTCTGGTACCCCAATGATAAAAATGTTGGTATGCTTGATATTGTTCCAGAGACCCCTTAAACTATTCTCATTTTTTGGATTATTTTTTCTTGTTGCTGTTCTAAATAGGAGTTTTCTGCTACCTTATCTTCTAAGTTGCTGATTGGATCCTCTGCTTTATCTAAGTTGTTGATTCCTCCTAAGGAATTCTTTATTTCAGTAATTGTGTTCTTCATCTCTGACTCGTTCTTTTTTTTATATTTTCTATCTCCATTTCTATATTTTGTATTTCTTTGTTAAAGTCCTCATTGAGTTTATGTACTCTTGTCCTAAGATCATTGAGCATCGTTATAACCAGTGTTTTGAATTCTGAATCTGGTATTGCTCGTCTCCACTTTGTTGAGTTCTTTTTGTGGAGCTTTGTTCTGTTCTTTCATGTGGGACATTTTCTTTGTTTCCCTATTTGGCTGCTTATCTGTATTTATTTCTATATATTAAGTTGAACTTCTAGATTTCTCAGTCTTATTAGAGTGGCCTCATGTAGTAAGTGTCCTGTGGGGTCCAGTGGCAAAGTCTGCCTTTTCGTCTGAGCCAGGTACTCCAGGTGTGTCTCCTGTATGAGTCGTGTGTGCCCTCCTGTTATAATTGAGCCTTGTTTGCTCTTTGCATATTAATTGGAGGGATTGACTCTCAGGCTGATTAGTTGTGAGGACTTGTCTATGACTACAGAGGAGTTGCTGTTGTGTAGGAGCTGACCCTATAAAACAGCATTCACTTCAGCTGGACTCTGGTGCTTTCTCTGTTTGTCCTTTGGTTGAGTCATCCTTGGAACTGGCCCTGGGTGTTGCTCCAGCTCAGATGAAAGCCAACCATCAGGTATGCTGCCTGGAGCCTCCTAGGCTGGACCCTGCTGTAGACCAAGTTCAGCTACAGCCTTACCTTGCTCAGAGTTACCTGGCATGGGCTGCCAAACATTCCTCAGATGACTGTCCCCCACACTGAGCTTGGATGTGCCCAAGGCCAAGCTGCAAACTGAAACTGGCTACCTCTAGTCCTGGTCTTCGGGTTGCTGAGCAAGGGATATGGAGCTCACCAAGGCCACATGGTGCTTGTTTGGGTTTTGTGAATCTTTGAGAGATTTTAGGGAAGTCCACTGAATGAGCCAAGACAGGCCATTTGTATAGAAAATCCACTGGAAGCAGCTTGAGTGGGCCTGCAAGTTGGAAGGGGTGGGGTCTCAGGAACACTGGAATGGGATGACCAGTGTTAGCCAGGTTGATAGAGATTCAAATATGGTGGTCACCTCCTTCTGCACCTGCTTCTGCAAGAGAGCACATCTCAACAAAGTAACACTGGCCTCTGCCAGCACTTCTGTCTGGGAGAAAGCTGCCTCTCTAGCCCTCGCCCTGAAGCCAAACAACTGAGTCCCTCCCCATATGTTCCTGGCACCTTTTCAACTTCTGTCCAAGGATGGAGATCACAGCGAGCATGTCAGCAGGTGAGTCCATGCACTGGTCCTTTAAGATAAATGTCTGAGACTCCTGCAAACCCCTGTCTTACTCAGCCACAATCTTCACTGATTTTCACATCCCGATTTTGTGGACTTTCTCTTCCTGGCTCTGGAACCCTGGCCTAGAGTGTCTGGGTTAGGCTGAGATACTTTGCTCCTCTGGGAGGATCTACGCAGCTGAGATATACCTTTCGATTTGTAACTGCCACACACGGTGTAGGACCAACCCATTCTATGTCTTCTCCCCTCTTGCCAGTCTCAAGATGGCTTTTTCTGTATGTCTTTAGTTGTAGGACTTCTGCTCAGCTAGACTTCAGGTGATTTTCAACGATGGTTGTTCTATAGTTTAGCTGTAATTTTGATGTGGTCATGAGAGAAGGCAAGCAAAGTGTCAACCTACTTTGTCATCTTGACCAGAACTACCCTTGTTTGTCTATATTTTAATATTTATTTTAATGGTAGTTGAAAGTGCATCTTTTAAAGGCTGCTGTACAGTAAATTAAAGAACATTTTAATTTAGTTATTTGTGGCATAGGGTAAATAAAATTTAAGCTCATGAAGTTCTAAAATTTAGAAGACCTTGAACAACTGTTTTAATGAATACATCATTAATAAGTTCATAAATTGTCAAATGTTCCTTCAAGAATAATTATAATTTATTTGAGTGGATTAAATATCATATGCCCTTCTCCATGGTCTGAAATTGTTTTTCATTATGTATTCGAAACAAATACTTATTTCATAGTTACAAGAAGAGTTAAAGTTCTAAACTATCCCAATCCAAATAGTCACAATAAGAGAGATTTAAATAAATGTGTTTATTCTAAAGTACCAGTCCTTGAAAGAAAAAAACAAATTAGAACATTTGTTTATTAATTGTAAAAAGTTAATGTTGTATTATGCTATATAAACCATATGAAATTGGTGACTTGGTCAATGAACAGCAATTTCAACTTACTGAACGTAACTAGAATAAGATGAAATCTGAGCCATGTCAAAGAAGTGGAAAGGCCAAAATATTTTAACTTATTCAGAAATTAGGAATGGTCAATAGGAAGTTTGCAGAATCACCATATTATATGCAGTGTATTGTCAGATGTGTCCCTTTAAAGCAAATTAACATTTGAAAGTAATCAAAGATTCGTGGAATTAGGAGACTAGAGAGAGCTAATTTCTTGAATTAATAACACTTAAAGAATTAGTTGTACATATATGAGATTTCATTTTGTGAAATCTATATCTCACAATTAAAGAGGATATGCAGAGGATAACTTGAATTCTAAAAAGATATGATATATTAAATTACCTAAAATTTCAGAACAATAAATTTGACAAATCTCTAAAATCAGACATCCAGACAACTGGACATTAGTACTGTTGTCATCCCATCCCACTTGTCTGAATAATTATATGTAGGTGTTAAGAGAAACCATTCATGCATAATTCTAATGGAATATTTCTATAAAATAAAATGCAAAATGTATTTTACATATTTTACCTAAATTTAAAATCATTTTCTTTAAGAGTACATTTTTAAATTAGAAAACTCATTATATTCTCTTTAAAAAGAATGGACAACATTAAAGAACAAAACATGGGACTATCATCATAAAATAAAAGTCTATCAGTTTTTTAAAACAATGAAATCACTTTAAAGTTACACTTAGCTGTGGACTAAATTACAGAAAATTTTTTTTTATTCTGTGCAATATGATCATGCAATTTGAAAAGATTTTAAAGTCTACAATTTGCTATTGCTGTTAATAAATTTTAAATTTGTAGAAGATAATTTCAGAAAGAGAACAAATGCTCTTGAATTTTTATGTCACTCAACTGACACAAACATCCCCATGTATATCATCCCTGCAATACTTAAACTTATCTATAGTTCCCTAAAAAGAGCCAGGTAGTTGGTAAGTGTAGTACTTAACTATTGCTCCTACTGCCTACAACCAGGTTAACTAAAGGATAAGAAAAACAAAAGCACTTCTATATGACTGGGAATCTGGAGAGGAGACCAATAATAGATCTGAAGTTTAGATGAATTACTGGAACTAAAGGGAGCTGAGATAACTCGCTCTGATGGAGATAATAAATATGTACTGTGTATAGCTACAGGTCTAAATAAATGATAAACTTAGATCTATTTGCAAGAAAGCTCCTTGATATTCCTAGCTTGGAATGAACAAAGGTAATGTACAATGCCATGAAAAAGAGGTACTGACCTCCAGGAAATAGAGCAAATAATGGAAATGTAAGAAAAGATAGAATTATTACAAGTATTTCCATTAAAAAATTCAAAAGCATATTGCACAAGCCTAAAAAGGTTGCTATGAAATAAAATATGAAAAACATAACTGTGGAAATTAGAAATACGATCACCGAATATTTTTAAACTACAATAGTACAGATGAATAACCGAATGGAATAAGCCAAAGATATATGAAGTTATCTAGAAGATACAATAGAAGAGGATCTCCAATAATACACTAAAAAGATAAAGAATGTGAGAGAAGAAAACTCCTTTTCCAGCACTCATATAATTAAGACTTCTTTAAAGAAAGATTAATTGGGAAAAAAATTAAATAAGAGCGATCAATTTGCCACTACTCTAGATATGTACAGGTCTTTAATTTTTTTCTTACATTTAGTTCATCAATGAGTCTTCTATCCAATCTATATTTAGAAACCAAAATTAATTTTGAAATATAAATTCTAATATTTAACCTTTTTAACTGTATTTTTAATTTTTCAGTTAAAGTAGGCAAACAATATTAATTTAAAGTGTATAATACAGTGATTAGAAATTTATATACTTATGAAATGTTTACCCTGATAAACCTTGTATACATCTGATACCATACATAATTATTACAATATTATTGACTATATTCCTTATGCTATAGTTTACATTCCCATGACTATTTTTAACTACCAATATGCACTTCTTAGTCTCTTCTCTTTTTTCACCCACTCCCCAAACTCCCTCCTATGTGGCAACCGTCAAAATGTTCTCTATATCTACGAATTTGCTTCTATTTTGTTTATTTTGTTATATTCCACATATAAGTGAAATCATATGGCAATGGTCTGTTTTACTTCACTCAGCACAATACACTCTAGGTCCATCAGATGGCACGATTTAATTAATTAATTAATTATGGCTGAGTAATATTCCACTGTGTGTGTAGATAGATAGATAGATAGATAGATAGATAGATAGATAGATAGATAGATAGATAGATAGATAGATGATAGATAGATGATAGATAAATAGATCGATATATCACCTCATCTTTAACTATTCATCCACTAATGGAGACCAAGGTTGCCTCCATGCCTTGACTATTGTAAATAATACTACAATAAGCATGTGATGCATATGACCCTTCAAAATAGTATTTGGAGATTCTTCAAATAAATACGAAGAAATGGGATTGCTGCATCCTTCTATATCTCCTTATAGCTCTACCAGAAGCAGAGTTCAAAACACTTGTTATAGGATTATAGTTCAAAACACTTGCTCAAGGTAAGTATTGCTACTATAGATTTTTTGTTTGTTTGTTTGTTTTCATTTTTATTTTCATGAAACATTTTTTATCATCCTGTAAAGTTTATGTTGAAGAATCAGCTGACAGAATAATGGGAACTCCCTTGTAGGTAACTAATTGCTTTTGTCTTGTTTCTTTTAAGATATTTTATCATTAACCTTTGGCATTTTAATTATGAGGTGTCTTGGTGTGAAACTCTGGGTCCATCTTGTTTGGGACTCTGTGATTCCTGGGCTTGTATGTCTATATCCTTCACCAGATTAGTGTAGTTTGCTGTCATTGTTTCTGGAAACAGGTTTTAAATACCCTGCTCTCTTCTACTTCTGGCACCTCTATAATGCGAATGGTGGTAAGTTTGATTTTGTCCCAGAGGCCCCTTTAACTTTGCTCATTTTTTGCATTCTTTTTTCTTGTCACTGTTCTAATTGGGTGTTTTCTGCTATCTTATCTTCTAAATCACTGATTCGATCCTCCACTTCTTCTACTCTACTATTGACTACTCTTAATGTATTCTTTATTTTAGTTATTGTATTCCTCATTTCTGCCTGGTTCTATCTCCATTTTTGTTTTCTATCTCTTTGTTAAAGTTCTCACTGAGTTCATCTACACTTCCCCTAAATTCCTTGAGCAAATGTTTTGAACTATAATCCTATAACAAGTGTTTTGAACTCTGCTTCTGGTAGATTGCTTGTCTCCATTTTGTTGAGTTCTTTTTCTTGAGCATATTTTTTTTCCTTTTATTTGAAACATGTTTCATTGTGTGCCCATTTAGGCTGCCTACTTGTGTATGTTTCTATGTGTTAGGTAGAGCTGCTATGGCTGCATTCTTAGTAGAGTGGCATTATATAGAAGGTGTGCTATTGGTTCCAGTGGCACAGTATTTTCTGGTAACCTGAGACGGGTGCTCCAGGCATGTCTTTTTATGGGTTGTGTGTGCCCTCATATTTTAATCGAGACTTGGTTGCTATTTTTTCATCAATGAGAGGGATTGACTCAGGCTGATATGACCCCAGATGATGCTCTGGCTCAGTCCAAAGCAGGACGCCAGGTGTGCTGGTTGGGGCCTCCTGGTAGGAGCGCTGCTGCAGCCAAGCTTAGCTACAGCCTGTGGCCTGCCCAGGACCACCTGACATGAGCCACCAAGCAATCTGCACTAACACCGGGCTTGGAAGTGCCTTGAGAGACCAAGTTATAAACTGTGGCCAGCTGCCTCTAGTGTTGGGCTTGTGGCTGCTCAGCAAGAGGTACAGGACACACCAAATCCATATACTGATCATTTAGGTTTTGTTAAACTTTGAGAGATTTTAGAAAAGTTTGCAGCATGAACCAAAACAGGCCATTTATATGGAAAGGCCATTGGTAGTGGCTTGTGTGGGCCCACAAGTTGGGAGGGGAGGTATCTCAGGAAAACACCAGGATAGGAACACTGGTGTTAGCTACCTTGATGGATCCAATGATAGGGCACCTGCTTGGATCTGCAAGCTGGGCAGAGGAGGTTCAAAAAAGGAAAAATGCCTTCTGCTAGCTCTTCTTTCTGGATGAAAGCTGTCCCTCTTGCTTTTGCCCTGAAGCCAAATAACTCAGTTTCTCCCTGTATGTCCCTGGCCCATTTTTAGCTCCTTCCCCAGAACTGGAACTCAGAGTGAGTGAGTCCATTACTGAGTAAGTTCATGTGCAGACTTCTTAAGAGAAAAGTCTGTGACTCTCTCATCCTTCTGTCTCATTCAGCCACAATATCCGCTGGTTTTCACAGCCAGAAGTTTGGCAGACTTTTTTTCCCAGCACTGAAACCCTAGGATGGGGAGCTTGGTGTGGGGCTGGGACACCTCGCTCTTCCAGGGAGACCTCCACAGCCATAATATTTCTCCTGATTCTTAACCACCATATATGGGTGTGGGACCAGCCAGTTTCACATCTTTGTCTCTCCTACCAGTCTCGAGGTGGTCTCTTCTGTGTGTCCCCATTTGTAGAATTTTTGTTCAGCTAGACTTCAGGTGACTCCCAATGATGACTATTCTGTTGTTTAGTTGTAATTTTGATGTCGTTGTGGGAAGAGGCAAGCACAGCATTAACCTATTCTGCCATCTTGACCAGAAGCCCATACATTATTTCTCTTGATAGTTTCCCATAATTCTCATTGCCTTTCTTTCTTTTTTTTTCTTTTCATTCTTTATTCTTTAATTTAATTTATTTTGCTTCTCTGATTTTATAATTTCAAATGTTCTGTCTTCTAGCTTACTGGTTCTCTCTTCTGTTTGCTCAAAGGTGATGTTGAAGCCCTCTTTTGAATTATTTAGTTCAGTCGTTTTTTCAGATCCAAAATTTCTGTTTGTTTCTTTTTTTATATTTTTTCGTCTTTGTTGAACTTCTCATTTCGTCCTTGTATTGTTGTCCTAATATTATTAAACTGTTTATTTGTGTTTTCTCTGAGCATATTTGATATAATTATTTTGAATTATTTGCCAGGCATTTTTTAGATCTCCATTTCTTTGAGGCCAGTTACTAGAGGTTTACTATATTTCTTTGGGGAATACATATTTTCCTGATTCTTCGTGATCCCTGTAACCTTGTGTAGTTGTTTACATATTTGATGAAGCAGTCACCACTTCCAGACACTTTGTACTGACTTCTGTAAGGGAAGCCTTTCATCAATGGATGGGGCCATTCTGGAGCTGTGACCTTGGGTCTATTGGTGGAGGGCACCATGTGCAGGGGTGTGTGGGAGTCTTTGTTTCTCTTTGGCTCAGTCCACTGTGATCCATGGCATTTACAACTGCGTGGTCTTTGGCGAGTACTGTGGGAAATCTACAGGGGCTGTAAGGTATGTTGGAGTACTATGGCACCTCCAGGTCCAGCATCTAGGGATCAGGTCATGAAGCAGTAGTAGCCAGAACCAGTGATGTGCCCAAACTTGGCTGTGGAAGCCAACACAGGTGCCTATGTATTGATAGTTTCCAAATGCAGACACACTTGTACTGATGGAGGCCAAGACTGGTAATAAGAGCTGGGATCAACTATGGGCCCACTGACAGCTGTGGAGCCCCTGGCTGTCAGAATCCTATCCTACAGCTCCACACTTCTCCCCTCAGGTATACACACTGCAGCAAACACTAGTGACAGGGGTCAAACTGGGAGTGTGCAGGTGCATAGCCAGAGTCACTATTTATAGGTGGGCATTGTGTTGCTGTCCAGTGACAGTATTCAGGTTCTGATGTGGGCTAATAAGCAGCTTCAAGTCCCTTGTTTGTTGGTGTGCTCTCCTGTGGCTGCACACTCTCTCCCTGGGCATATACATTGCAGTGGAGGCCAGTGGTTAAGGTTAGGCTACGTTTGCATAGGTGTACAGATGGAGGGACTAGTTTCAGGTGAGCTTAGATGTACAGGTCAATGACAGAAAGCAGGACCTTATTTGAGCCCACAAGAGGCTATGGGGTCCCTGGACATTAGTGTGCTTTCTTGCAGTTTCACTCTCTCCTCTTGGCTGTACACACCGCAGTGGAGACTGGTAATGGAGCTCAAGCTGGGAAAAGGCAATTGCACACCTGAAGAGACTAGTTACAGGTGAGCATAGTCATGACAGCTAGTGACAGAAAGAAAGCTCTGGAACAACCTGCAAGTAGTTTCAGATGGCCCTAGCTGTCTGTATATTCACCACCTGTACATACACACACTCTCCCTATTTGTGAACACTACTATGGAGGACAATGCTAATGTCAGCTTGGTGGCATGAAAGTGCAAAGCTAAAGGCATTATCCCAAAGGGCTGGCACAGTGGTGGGACTCAGGTGGGAGTGGGGGGACTAGATTGGCATCTTGCACTCATAGCTGCAGAAGCCAGGGTTATCTGTGAAAGTGACTCCTGGGCTACATTGGGGGTTGGGAGAGACTCAAGAATTTGATGTCTTATATTTGAGCTGGTGCAAAAAAAAAAAAAAAAAACTTGAATGTTTGCTGGTGTGGTTCTCAAGCTCTGGTAGGAGCACATGGAGGGACTCAAGTGGATGGGGTCAGTCAGTGCAAATACCTGTGAGGCAAAAGCTGTGACATTTGCAGGAGGTATATGGTGGTTATGCTAGCTGTGCTGTAATACTTTGTCAGAGGCAAAATATGCTGAATTTGTCTCAGAGCAGGTATCTATAAACCCTGTTGCTCCAGCTGTGTGTCTGCTAATAATAGCCTCTTATTTATTTATTTGTTTGTTTGTTTGTTTGTTTGTTTGTTTTATTACTAGCCAGCTTAATACATCTCAGCTTTGCCAATCTGGGTAGGGTAAAACCAAAGTGGGACCTTTGGGCAGTGCCCCACAAGGCTGGAGAAGCAGCTTGTTCTCCTATTCTTCCTTTTTTTGCAAAGAGAAACACTTCCTAGAAGAAAAGTTCCTTCTTGGCACTGAATAGTGCCAGCTTACAGGATGGGATGAACATGTAAAGTTGAATTGTATTCCTTTTCTTCTTCTGTGATTATTGTTTTTTTTCTCTTCCACAGTGTTGCTAGAGCTTTCTAAGTGGACTCTAGAGGTCTTTGGGACCTGTTTTTGGTAGTGGTTAGCTGTCAATTATTGATCTTTGTTGGGGAGAAGGGTAAGCTTGGTTCTCTTATATTGCTATTTTCCTCTCTGAATGAAATTATTAAGTTAGATATAAATGTTTAGGGCGGGGGGGAAACTAAATCTCTTCTTCTGAATCAGTTTCTGTAGTTACCTTTCAAACTTTTTTTTTTTAAGAATATTTAAATTTTTTTTCAATTACAATTGACAAACAATATTATATTAGTTTCAATTGTACAGCATGGTGATTAAACATTTATAAAACTTCCAAAGTTATCACCCTGATAAATCTAATACCCATCTGACACCATACCTAGTTAATACAATATTATTGACTATATTCCTTACACTATACTTTGTATCCTCATGACTATTTTGTAACTACCATTTTTTACTTTATAATCCCTTCCCCATTTTTCACCTACCCCCCCAACCATCTGGTAACCCTCAAAAAGTTCTCTGCATCTATGACTTTGTTTCTATATATTTTGTTGTTGTTGTTATTTAAGTTCCACATATAAGTAAAATCATATGGCATTTGTCTTTCTTTACCTGACTTACTGTCCTCTAGATTCATCCATGTTGTTGCAGATGGTAAGATTTCATTATTTTTATAGCTGAGTAATATTCCCTTATATATACGTACCACCTCTTCTTTATCCATTCATCCATCAATGGACACCCAGTTTTCTTCTATATCTTGACTGTTGTAAATAATGCTGCAATTAACATATGGATGCACATGTCCCTTCAAAGTAGCGTTTTGGGTTACTTTGGATAAATATCCAGCAGTGGGATTACTGGGTCCTTCTGTGTCTTTTGTTATAACCTTTGTTTTAAAGTCTATTTTGTCTGGTATAAGTATAGCTACCCTGATTTTGTTTGTTTGTTTCCATTTTTATGAAACATCTTTTTCCATTCTTTTACTTTTGTTCTGTGTGTCTTTTGATCTGAAGTGAGTCTCTTGTAAGCAGCATATGTAAGGGTCTTGTTTTATTTATTTATTTATTTATTTGGTTGCTCTATCTTTTCATTGGAGCATTTCATTCATTTACATCTAAAATAATTGTTCATAGACATGTAGTTATTGCCTTTTTTCACATTTGGATATTTTCTTCTTCTTAAAGAGGTTCCTCCAATGTTTTCTCTAACACTGGTTTGGTGTTGATAAACTCCTTTAGCTTTTTCTTGTCTAGGAATTTATCTGCGCTTCGATTCTAAATGATAGCTTTGCTAAGCAGAATAATCTTGGTTGTAGGTTCTAGCTTTTTACCACTTTGAATTTTACCTGTTAATCCCTGCTGACCTAAAAGGTTTCTGTTGAGAAATAGGCTGACAGCCTTATGGAGCTCCCTTGTAGGTAACTAGATGCTCTTCTCTTGCTGCTTTCAAGAGTCTCTCTTGTCTTTAATCTTTGGCATTTTAATTATGATTTGTCTTGGTATAAGCATCTTTGGGTTAATCTTGTATGGGACTCTCTGGGCTTCCCAGGCTTGTATGTTTATATCCTACACCAAGTTAGAGAAGTTTTCCATAATTATTTCTTGAAATAGATTTTTAACTCCTTGCTCTCTCTTTTCTCTTTCTGGTACCCCACGATGAGAATGTTGATATTCTTCATGTTGTCCCAGAGGGAACTTAAACTATCCTTACTTTTTTTTTTTTTAATTCTTTTTTCTTGTTGCTGTTCTAATAGGGTGTTTTCTACTACTTTATCATCTAAGTCACTGATTAGATCTTCTGCTTTATCTAATCTACTGTTGATTTCCTCTAATGTATTCTTTATTTCAATTGTCATATTCTTAATTTTTGACTTTCTTTTATATGCTTTCTGTCTCCATTTTTTTTGTTTTCTATCTCTTTGCGAAAGTTTTCACTGTTCATTTACTCTTTGCCTAAGTTCATTGAACATTCTTATAATATCAGTGTTTTGAACTCTGCATCTGATAGATTGCTTGTCTCCAATTTGTTTAGTTCTTTTTCTGAAGCTTTATTCCATTCTTTCATTTGGGACAGGATTCTTTGTCTTCTCATGTTGGCTGCCTCCCTGTGTTTGCTTCTATGTATTCAGTAGGGCTGCTATGTCTCCCAGTCTTAGTAGAGTGGTCTTAATGTAGTAGGTGTCCTGTGGGGCTCAGTAGCTCAGTCTCCCTGGTCATCTGAGCTGGGTGCCCCAGGTGTGTTTCTTGCATGGATTGTGTGTGCCCTCCTATTGTAGCTGAGCCTTAGTTGTCATTTTTACATCAGTGGAAGGGATTGACCCTTGGGCTGATTGGCTGTGAGGACTGGCTGGTGAGGGGCTGACCCTACGGAGCATAATTCACTTTAGCAGGGCTCTGGTTTCTGTAAAGTCTACACTTTAAGTGTATCATCCTCATTTGCAGCCCTCGTTGGTGCTTCAGCTCTGTCCAAATCTGGTCACTGAGAATGCCAGCCCAGGCACCTCCTGGGAGGGGCCCTTCCACAGACCAAGTTCAGCCTCAGCCTGTGTACTTTGGCTGGGGCCACCCAGCAACAGTTACCAAGGAATCCACAGATGGCTACCACCTGCACTGTGCTTGGAGGTGCCTTGAGACGCCAAGACATGAACCGAGGCCTGCTGCCACTAGTGCCAGCTTGGGGCTGCTCAGCAAAATGTACGGGGCATGCTGAGGCCAGATGCTGCTCATTTGAGTTTGTGAACCTTTGAGAGATTTTAGAAAAACTGGAGCAAGACAAGCTATTTGTTGGAAAAGCCACCAGAAGAAGATTGGGTGGGCCCACAAGTTCATTGGGGCAGGGTCTCAGGGGATTCAGGGTATGGCAAGCAGTGTTAGCCAGGCTGACGGAGACTCACATAAGGTGGTCACCTGTGTCTGCTCTCCAGGAAGGAGGAGGGATCAACAAAGAAACAGTGGCTTCTGCCAGAACTTTTGTCTGGGAGAAAGCTTCCTCTCTTGCCCTTGCCTTGAAGCCAGACAATTCAGTATCTCCCTGTATGTTCCTGGTGACTTTCAAGCTGCTGCCCCCATGCTGGAGCTCAAAGTGAGTGAGTCTGTCAGTGAGTGCATCTGTGCATGGGCCTGTTACTCCAGCAGCCTTCTATTTCATTGAACCACAATCTTCAAAGGTTTTCATAGCCAAAAATTATGGGAATTTCTGTCCCCAGCACTGGATCCCTGGGCTGGAGATCCCAGTGTAGGGCCAGGATCCCTTGCTTCTCTGGAGATACCTCTGCAGCCTAGAAATCCCTCCCAATTCTCAACCACACACACGGGTTCGGGATCAGCCTGTTCTGCATCTCTGCCCCTCCTACCTGTCTTGAAGTGGCCTCTTCTGTATGTACTCAGTTGTAGCACTTCTTTTCAGCTAAACTTCAGGCAACTCTCAATGATATTCATTCTGTAATT
This sequence comes from Pteropus alecto, assembly GCF_000325575.1. NCBI lineage: Eukaryota > Metazoa > Chordata > Mammalia > Chiroptera > Pteropodidae > Pteropus > Pteropus alecto. The sequence goes on from NW_006440131.1 coordinate 362,447, forward strand.
TAGTTGTAATTTGATGTGGTTATGAAAGGAGACAAGCACAGGAGTATCCTACTTCTCCATCTTGACAAGAATCTTCAATAGTTACCCTTTCTTAATTTATCTTCTCTGAAGTTATACTCTTGTTCTATTCCCTTATAATCCTTTGCTAAAGATAATCCCAAATTATGTGTGAAAGAAGAACAATTTTATCATGTAATAACATTTTTCCGAATGTTCCAAAGAGTTCTAGAATGATACAGAAAATATCTACAAGGGTATATCTATCTAAAGTCTTACCCTATTTTTTTGAAACAGGGTTTCACAACCTTAATACAATTGTAATTTTGTACTAGGAAATTCTATGCTGGAGGGAGAGATGGCTGTCTTGTGCATTTAGAATACTTAGCCATATCCCTGGCATCTATCCATTAAATGTCAGTGGCACTTCCACACAGCATTACAGTCAAATAACTACAATTTTCCAAATATCCCCTGAAGGTAAAAATATCCTCCAGTTTAGAATCACTACTCTGAAGTAACAGAAAAGTCAGAATATACCTCACACCAATCTCATGAGAACAGGTAGGCAAAGAAATTTGACCTAATGGAAGAAAGCTGTGTGTATAGTATTGCTAAACTTCAAGAATGTGTAATTCTACCCAAATGGGTACACATCAAATTAAATAAAAAGTTTATAAATATAGTAAATTTGTTCAGGTACTAGGTAGGAATCTAACTTTAAAAAGTTTAGAACTTAAAAAATTATCACAGATAAAGTTAAGATCTTGGGACATAAGATAGTGAGAGGCATGGAGGACATAAAAACCACATCAAATTTTATTTAAATTCTAGGACTTGTAAATGTGTCTGCAATATATCTCACTAACATTTGAAATTATTACCAAAAGTTTGAAGAAGATGAAAAATATATGAATATATATAACTAAAATCATGAAGAATGTCCTGAACCTCAATTCAGAAATTTATGCATTTTTCTATCAGGTCTTCTAACTCTCAATCCAGTGCTCTTTTCCTGATATCTCTTGTAAGACTTAAAGAAAAGTTAGCAAATACAAATAATTAGATAATTTATAAACTGTATATATGAGTAAAGAGTAAAATATCAAGATCTTTTTGTTTTTATTAAAAATGAGTTAGCTAAAATACTGAAGAGAAGCACTGAGGTTGGGGAAATATACACAATAATTTCTCTTTGACGTTCAAGATGACTGTTGCTTTATAATGATGATTGCTTATAGGAACTTATAGTAATAACTTATGAATATTAGGGTCCATGAAAATCATCTGAGGTACTTGGACCTTAACCTCAGAGATTCTGATCAGTAGTCCTGCTTTGAGGCCATAAATAAGTATCTTCATCAAGGATGACAAATATTCTGGTACAAAAGCCTATTGTCTTTAATAGTAACATAAAAGAGACAGATTGGAGAGGTCCGTAAGGAATGGAGAATTGTGTTTTCTTTATATTTCTTGGAATCCACAGTAATTAGTTGTAAAATTTCTCTCAGGAAACAGAAAGAAGAGTTACTAAAGGTCTTAAGAACAGATATCTGAAGTGCCACCTCCAGAAAATCTTTCAAATCCAATTTCTTATTGATCATTTTAAATTAAATTCAAATATTTTGTGAGCACTTTCTTATAAAAAAAACTAGATTAGAGATTATAAATGGAAAGAATAAAGAATGATGAAAGGAAACGAAGCTTATGAATCTAGGAAAAGTTTTGCCAATAGAGTAGATGTCAATTGGATTTAAAAGGGAAATACTTGCTAACAACTAAGAAGTAGAAGCTGCTGTAAAATTTCTTCAAGGAAACATGTACAAAGGGTAAATACAGTAACAGAAGGAAACTGGACTTCAGGTGGCAAGCACACAAGAGTATACAGATATCATAGTATAATCTACACATGAAATTTATATAATGTTATTAAGCAATGTTACCCAGACAAGTTTACTTAAAAAATAAACACAACTTTTTAAAGCTGGTGCATTAGGCTTAGTGATAAAAGACAGTCATAAAAGAGCACATATGATATGTTCCCATTTACAAAGTTCAAGTTGAGGAAAAATTAGTCAATAGTGTTAGAAATAACATCTATGGTTGCCTGGGTTTAGGTGGTAAAATAACTACAAAGGGAAATGAAGGAACTTTATGAGGTGATAGACATGTTCTATAGATTCTAAATTTTAACTGTGGTCATTGTTATATGGATGAATACATTTGTCAAAATTCATTGAACTATAAGCTGAATTAGACAATTTCTTGAATATAAATCAAATGTCAATTAAGTTAAATAACAATGAGCAAATAATATACACTGGCCACTCATAAAAAGTATACAAATGGCCTCCCTTAAAGAATATACACTTTGAATCTTACTAGTAATCAAAGTATTATAAACATATAAATTGAAAGAATATTGTTCCATTTTCGTCAACTACATTATGAAATCTAAAAATAATACCTTTATGGTTTAAAGTATATAAAACTTTCATTCCTATACACTGTTACTGACAGTGTAAATTGGTGTAAAGAAGGGCAATTTGAAAATGTATATGAAAAGCCTTAACAATATCCACAATCTTTAACCTAGTTCTTTGATTTCTGAAAATGTATTCTAAGGTTTAATAAGAGAAAAATTTATATGATATGCTGTTCATGATTTAAAATATAGAGAAAATAAATATGTAGTTATAGAATAAACACCTAGCTTTAACAAATTTCAACATTTGTCCATATTTGCTTCATATTTTAATATAATAAAAATGGAGGTAATTCTCATTTTGTATTCATCCTTTATGAGATGATTCCATTTTTTCCTCTCTTCAGAGAATAGCCACTATCTGAAATTTGTTGTTTATCATTCTCATGTATATTTTCATTGTGTTAAGTTTTGCATGTTTCTATGCTTTATATAAACGGTGTCACAATCTAAAAAATATTTTGCTCATTACTTTTATTTAATATTATGTTTTTAAAGTATAACCCTTTTAATATATAGTTCTAGTTCATTTATTCTATCTGCTATATAGTATCCTGTAGTATGAATATACTATGTTATTTTTAATTATTTTAACAGACTTTATATAAATGATAAATGTTTGCTACTAAACAGTGACTTTATATAAATGCTAAATGTTTGCTACTAAACAGTGATGTATGTGTATTAGTTTGCTAGGGCTGCCATGACAAAGAAAAAACACAAACTGGATGCCTTAAACAGTAGCAATGTATGTCTCGCACTTTTGGAGGCTGGAATTCCAAAATAAAGATGTCAGCATGCTTGGTTCCTTTGAGGGCTATGAGGGAGGAACCTGTTCCAGGCATCTCTCCTTGACTTGTAGATGATCATCTTCTCTCTGTGACTCTTTACATCATCTTTCCTCTATATGTGTCACTGTATCCAAACTTCCTCTTTTTATAAGAATACAAGTCATATTGGATTCAGATCCACCCTCATCACCTCATGTTAACTTATCTGATTGTACTTGTAGTGACCCTGTTCCCAAATCAGGTCACATTCTGAGATATTGGAGATTAAGACTTCAACGTATGAATTCGAAGGGGTATAGTTCAACCCATGACAGTATGTCTCTTTGTGTATCATATATAATATTTCATGACAGATTTTTAACAGATCTTATTTACCAGGTTAAGAAAGTTCCCTTCTAGTAATAGTTTACTAAGAGTTTTCAG
>NW_006440131.1:366168-384535 GCF_000325575.1 Pteropus alecto
AAAATTTCTTGACATGTATTTCTTCTTGTATTTGTTAATGTTGTTTATTACATTAGATTTTGTATTGTAGCACTGTTCCTGTATCCTGAGAAAAATCATATTTGGTCACATTGTATACATTAATTAATATACTTTTTTCAGGCAGCAGTTGCTAATTTTTCTTTCAACTTACTGTTATAAGCAAGAGTTTTCCATTATAGCCTTCAGCTTCAAGCCATGAACTTGCCTCAGGTCATCAGTCTTGAGTGGAGCACTTTTAGTGCCATATCTCATAGGAGCTGAACGATCAGCTGCCATTGGAATATGCAGACTTGCAGCCATTCAGCCTTTGGCTTCAGTCTCACTTAACACTTAATATTTTTGTTTTGTTTCAAGTTCAAAGAAATTATTATTTTGTTTTTAGCCTATGAGTTTTTTATTTTCTCTTTTTATATTTGATTTAATCTTTGCTCGGTGTTTGAAGCATAATTATGTCAAAACTTGAACTTATTTTATTATCTTTACAATAAAGCTCTATGATATTTTTATATTAGTGAAAAATGTGTTTAATAAATTTTAATAGTTACCAGTCACATTCCAATTTTGTAAATCAAAATAAAGACATAAATGCAAGAAAAAAAGATTTTAATGAAATAAAGTAAAATGTAAATTAATAATTTAAGTGATGACTTTTTCTTTTATTTTTATTTCCTGTAGAAATCATGTATGAAAGACCATTTTAGCCAACTGTCACTTAATCTCTCTGTCAGATTAATTAGAATTTTCTATCCCTCCTATAAAACATATTCATTGGTTCCCAGAGGACAATATAGCCCCAATTTATCCGAGTTCTCAACCTTTGAGATGCATGCTTTCCAAGAGTCAGTTGGGATTGTTCCTAAAGCTCTTTAACTATTTTTGTTCATTTTAATTACCTGTTTTAAATGAATATTATGTAAACCAATAAAATACGAGCATGAAATATGAGTTCTACTATGAAAATAATTTGCATGGTTTAGAATGATCAGATAAACATGAGGGTTCCCAAAATTAACCATAAAAAACTTAAAAAAAAATTGTTCTGCACCGGTATTGATTCAGAATCATCTTTATGTATTTGTTACATTAAAAAAAAAAAAAAAAAGTTAAAAAAAAAAAAAAAAAGGCCTCCAGCTTTGTCCCCAAATAAAAGATTAGTGAAGGGATGTACACTGATATGTTTGTGGCATAGATATATCTGTTTTTGTGTGTGCATTTTCATATTTTAATCAACTTTTAACATTAATCAGCTAATTTCTAGACTAAATTTTGTTGAATAATGTTATCTCTCAATGTGTCGATCAATCTTTTTATCTATTTATATCTACCAATCTTTATTTAAATATGTAGATTTTAATACTGAAAGCCTCTTCACAAATTTATAAATTAAAAAATTACTTAAAATTTTATTTTGCCTATAGAATAACTATGATATAACAAAGTATAACAGTTCAAGTCAGACCTCTGGGGAAGAATGTGATGGCAATAGGCATAGCCTTATCAAAACCAATGATGATGAAAAGGTTCTTTCCTAATTCAGTCATAATCTAGCTACCTTGATGAGACAGCCTAGGTTATTGGGCAATGTATGAACTTTACACTGATCTACAAATTGACATATATTAAGATGAATCAGCTGTACCCAAACATTTGAATAGTTCGAGAAATGACAGTTCTTTCTTTTTAGTTTCCTGTGATCCCTAGAAGCAACTGTGTAAGTGAGGGTCTTATTAACAATTCTGTATATTGCAGCAATAATTTCAGAATCTTACAGTTTGGCTAATAATATATTAAGTAGATTTTGTTATTGAGACATTAAATTTCTTTAAATCATTTGCAAGAAAAACTTCTTCTGGACAAGTTTTGTTTCCTTTATGCATTCTATATTACCATTAAAACTTTATAAATACTTGCTTATAATTAATCAATTTATTTTGAAGGCTATACTATACTTGCTTGGTCTCTGTGTTTAATTTGAATGTAACTACAATCTCCCTACCACCACACCCTGTATGCCATTCACTTGCTAGTGCAGATTCAATGAGATTTAGTTTAAAAGTAAAAGAGAATTCATCCAATCTTTTTGTATGTTTATTTGTTTACTATATAATATCTACTATTAATTTACTAATTTATCCATTATTAAACCTCAATTTTTGTTATCTAATAAGCTAGATTCCATAATTGAAATCTCTAAATGGTAAAAGATTTGTTCATTTTCTTATGTCACCATATATTTGATCCCCTTTATCCTTATCTACCTACCCCTTCCCCATTTCTCTCTGATAACCACTAAACTGTTGTCTGTTTCTAAGAGTTTTTGTTTGTTTGTCTTGTTCATTTGTTGCTTTCAGTTTTATATTCACATTTAAGTGAAATTACATAGTTATCAACTTTTTCTGTCTGATTTATTTAGCTTAGCATGATAATCTCAAGAAGTAATAATTTTTTTAGTTTTTTAAACAGCTAAATTGGACGACTCACTTAATTTTGAAAAATATATCATACATTAAAACAAGATTCAACTGAAAAAAATAAGAGTGACTACATGTGTCTGTGAATAATTCCATAAAGTATGTAACAATTATTTGAACCAATAGATCAATCAAATGCTTTGAACTATCAACAAAAGTGTTGATTATAATGGAAACTAAAATAAAACTTCCTATCTATACACAAACTCATTGAATGATCAAGTGGGATGATATTCTTTAAACTGGGGTATACATAGATTCAAGAATGTACATCCATTGGCTAAGACATAAGCAAAGTCACAGGATAAGTGTGCTATATTTGACTAAAGCATCAAATATTTTGGGAACAAAATATTAATTTGGGGGATTAAAATGCAATATTTACATTAATTTTTATGTTAAACCACAAAACTTCAAATGAATAATGTTTTTGCAGTTGACTCTTTCAAACTATGACCTGACACCTCCCCTCCAAGTGGTAGCATATGCTTTGACACATTTTTGGTTTTAGAAGTATGTGAAGTGAAAAGTTTTAAACACATTGAACAAATGGAATAACAATTAGATCCGGGACAAGGATACCAGAATATCCAGAATGGAAGAAACAAAACAAAACAAAACAAAACAAAACAAAAAAACAAATAAAAAACAATAAATACCAAATATAGGTAAGGTTATATAGGCAATAGTATTTTCATACACTGCGAAGGGAGCTGTTCGACAGTATCTACTAAATTGAAATATATGCATACCCTAGGACCAGTAATTTTACACCTAGTAATATACCTAGCATACATTGACCAAGATAGGCCCTAGAAAGTTGGAATTTCAATATATGAATTTTGGGAGGACGCACATTTCAGACTATAGCTGCGTGTCTATCCAGAATATATAGAGGACACTAAAAACTCAATTCTATAAAAAATTTTTATTAACAAAATAAGCAAAGAGTCTGAATAACCATTTCTTCAAAGAAAATATATAAGTGGCTAATGAGCACATGAAAAAACATTCAAAGTCATATGACATTGGGGGAATGCACATAAAAATCATGAGACACAAAATTGGGGTTTAGATATCCAGAAGAGGAATTGCTGGGTCATATGGTAATTTTATTCTTTATTTTTTGTGGAACTTCCATGTTGTTTTCCATAGTGGTTGTACCAATTTATATTCCCACCAGCAGTATACGAGGGTTCCTTTTCCCTTGCAACCTCTCCAACACTTGTTATTACTTGTCCTGTTGATAGCCTTTCTAATAGGTGTGAAGTGGTATTTCATTGTGGTTTAAATTTACATTTCTCTAATAGCTAGTGAAGTTGAGCACCTTTCCATATGTTTGTTGGCCATTTGTATGTCTTCTTGAGAGAGGTATCTGTTTAGGTTTCTGCCCATATTTTAATTGAATTGTTTGTTTTTTGTTATTGAGTTGTATGAGTTCTTTGTATACTTTGGATAGTAAACTCTTATTTTAGGCATTGTTTACAAATATCTTCTCTCATTCAGTTGGTTACATCTTTGTTTTGTTGATGGTTTCTTTTGCCGTGCAGAACACACAATGCAATACGTAGATGACATATTAATGAATTGTACACTTGAAACCCATATAATTTGATTAATAAATATCACCCCAATAAATCAATAAATTTAATTAAATGTAAATTATAATTTGCAAAAAAAACCCACAAAAATAAAATTAAAAAAAAAAAACAGACAAACCATGACATACACTTCAGGTCCACTAGGATGGCTAAAATAAAACAAGGGCAATAACAAGTTTTGGTGAGGAGGTGAAGAAATCGGAACCCTTATACATTACTGGTGGGAATGTAAAGTGGTAGAGAAGCTTTAGAAAATAGTGTAGATGGTTCTCAAAGCATAAAGCAGAGTGATGATATAACTGAGCAATTCCACTCTAATGTATTTATCCAAGATACATCAAAATTATGTGTTCACATAAAATTGTGTACACAAATGCTTATGGCTGCACAATTTATGATAGCCAGAAAGTATTAAAGAAAAAAGAAAACAAATATCCATCAACTGATGAATGTGTGAAAAATGTGGATTATCAATAATTGGACATTATTAAGTAATACAAAGAAATAAAGTACTAATACATGTTACAACATGAATGAACCTTGAAAACAGTATGCTACATGAACTAAACCAGTAACAAAAGACCACATATTGCAAGCTTCTATTGATATGCAATATCCATAAAAGCAAATCTATAGAGGGAGAAAGTCAATTAGTAGTTTTCTAGGTCTAGGGACTTGAAGGAAGTAAAGAGTGACTTCTAATAAGTAAAGATATTCTATATAGAATTAAAAAAAATCTAAGTTTACATAGTGGTGATAATTGCATAACTTTGTCAGTATACTAAAAACCACTGAGTTGTATATTTTAAAAAGGTAAATTTTATAATATGTAAATTTTATCTTCATAATATTGTTATAAAAAAAAAAGTGCTGGGTTAGCAATCACATCTTCCTAGTAGAGGTGAGGGCTTCTGCAATGTATTCTCTTAAAGTTTTGTCTCTATGTTCTATAAAAGGAAAATCAGATAATTTACTTTGGAAAACAGTATAGATTACTGAGAAGCCTGAAATTAAAAAAAAAAAAATGCAAAAAAAAAGAGCTTCCAGTAAAGATGATGTAGATAAACACTGTGCTCACCTTCTCCCAAGTCACTACAAATTACAACTAAACTATGACTATCATTGTGAATCACCTGAATTCTAGCTGAATAGAAGTCCTATAACTAAGGACTTACAGAAGAAGCCACATCAAGACTGATAGGAGGGGCGGAGAACAGAATGAACTGGTTCCACAATCACATGTGACAGTTAAAAATCGGATATTATATCTCATTACAGAGGTCCCCCATGAGGAGTGAGGAGGCCCAGCCTCATACCAGGTTCCCCAGTCAAGGATTGCAGTGCTGGGAAGAGATGTCCACATAACTTCTTGTTGTGCAAACCAGCGTAGATTGTGGCTCAGTGAGATGGAAAGCTGAGAGAGCTGCAGACTTTCCTTTTAAGGGACCTGTGCACAAATTTACTTGGTGACAAACTCACTCACTCTGAACTCCAGTTTTGGGGAAGCAGCTCAAAAGGTGCCAGGAACATATGGGAAGGAATTGAGTTGTCTGGCTTCAGGGCAATGGCAAGAAGGGCAGCTTTCTATCAGACAGAAGTGCTGGCATAAGCCATTGTTCCTTTTTTGAACTGTACTTCCACCCTGCATGCACAAGCGGGCACCATATCTGAGGCTTCATCGATCTAGCTAACACTTTTTGTCCTGCCTTGATGATTCCCTGAGACCCTGCCCCTCCCTACTTGCAGGCCCATTCTAGCCATTTCCAGCAGCATTTCCATACAAACGGCTTATGTTGGCTATGGCTGTAAACTGTTTTCAAATTTCTCAAATGTTCCTAAACCTCAAACAAGCAGCATTTGGCCTCAGTGTGCCCTGTACATCTTGCTAAGCAGCTCCAAGCCTAGCACTAGCAGCAACAGATTTCATTTCACAGCTTAGCCTCTCCCAGGCACTTCCAAGCCCCGCACAAGTGACAGTCATCTTCAGATCACTTTGTAGCTCATAACAAAGTGCCTCCGAGCAGGGCACAGGCAGTGGCTGAACTTGGTCTATACCGGAGCCTGTCTCAAGAGTCCCAAGAACCAACATACCAAGTGACCAGCTTCAGACCACACTATAGCACTACCCAATCAGCTCCACAAATGACACACTCAAAGGTCAGACTCAGCAGGATCATGAATTCCCCCACTAAACCAAGTCAGGCTCCATAGGATCAACCCCTGCACAACAACTCTTTCACTATAGTCACAACCAGTCCTCACATCAAGCAGCCTGAGAGTAAATCTCTCTCATTGATGTGCCAATAGCAACCAATGCTCAACTACAACAGGAGGGCACACACAACCCATACAGGGAACGTATCTGGATAACCCAGCTCAGGTGACCAGGGAGACTGTGGCACCGGGCCCTACAAGACTCCTATTACATAAGTCCACTCGATTATGACTAGGAGATATAGTATTTCAACCTGATACTTATAAATAAACACAGAGAGCCAGACACAGTGAGGAAACAAAGAAACATGTCCCAAATAAAAGAACAAAATAAAACTTCAGAAAAAGAACAAAACAAAATGAGGACAAGCAATCTAGCAGATGCAAAGTTCAAAATACTGGTTATAAAGATGCACAATGAACTGAGAGGAAGAGTAGATTAAATCAGTGAGAACTTTAAAAATAGAAAACAGAAATGCAGATAAACCTGCCAGAAATGAAGACTACAATAACTGAAATAAAGAATACATTTGAGGGAATCAACAGATTAGATGAAGTAGAAGATCCAATCAGCGATTAAGAAGATAAGGTAGCAGAAATTACCTGATCAGAACAGTAACAACAACAACAAAAAAAGAATCCAAAAATAGTAAGTATAGTTTAAGGAGCCTCTGGGACAATATTAAGCATAACAAAATTCATATCATAGGGGTACCAGAAGGAGAAGACAGAGAACAAGAAATTAAAAACTTATTTGAAGAAATAATGACTGAATATTTCCTTAACCTGATGATGTAAATACACATACAATTCCAGGAAGCTCATAGAGTTCCAAACAACATGAAGTCAAACAGACCCACACCAAGATACATTATAATTAAAACACCAAAGGTTAAAGACAAAGTGAGAATCTTAAAACAGCAAGTTGCAAAAATTTCTAATTACTGTGTTGTACACCTGAAATTAATATAATATTGTACATCAATTGTAACTGAAAAAATAAAATGCCAAAAAAATTCAAATAAAAATAACAGAAAAGAAAAATGCAGTGATGAAAATAAAACTCAATAGATGGGTTCAATAGTAGAGTGGAGATGTCAAAAGATAGTATACGTGAAACTTGAGGAAATAGTAGAATTTACTTAATGTTACCAACAGAGACAAAATTAAAAAAAAAAAATAGTGACCCATGTCTCAGCAACATGTAGGAAAATAAAAAGCTAATGTTCATATTATTGGAGTTCCAGAAGAAAGGGCAGAAAGAGTATGGCTAAGAAAAGTATTCACAGAAATAATGGCTGAAAATTTACCAAATTTGTCAAAAAATATAAACCCACAGATTCAAGAAATTGAGTGAATCTCATGGGAAACACCAAATAAACTCACACCAAGACATATAATTAAACTCTGACATATAAATATAATCAAAATAAAACACTGAGCACATCCAGGGAAGAATGGCATTATATGGCATTACAAAAAATTGAATAACGGTGTATTTATCCTCTGAAACCATGACATTTTTAAGTTAGTACCACATGATTTTCTGTTTTTATTGAAACTAAGAGCTGTTAATTCAGAATTCCATAACCAGTGAAAAGATATTTAAGGAATAAAGGGAGTATAAAAATATTCTTACATGGAGAACTAAGAAAATTTGTTGCTAGCTAACACATTCTTTAAGAATAGCTAAAGACCTGTCTCTAAACAGAATAGAAATAACAGAAGAAGGTTTGCAACTTCCATAAAGAATGAAGATAATCAGAATGAGTAAAAAGGTAAATATAAATAGACTATCCTTCTTTCCTTGAGTCTATTTAAACTGTATTTTGTGTTTGAAGCCAAAAATATAATACATCATATGTGGTGTTACTGTATATTTATAGCAATTATATTTTTAATGGGTTGGTTGAAGGGACCTAAATGCTTTTTCACACATAGTGATAAAACATTGATACCAGTAGACTAGGTTAATTTACATATGCATTTTCTAATACGTACAGCAAGCATAAGAAAAGTTGGAAAAGGGATATATTCAAAAACACTACAAATAAGACAAGACAGAATTCTAAAAAATGGTCATGCAACTACAAGAAAGCAAGAAAAGAGACAAAAAAAGAATAGAAAATAGACGAAACAAATGAAAAAAAATAATAAAATAGTGTACTTAAACTTTACTATAAATTATTACTTAAATTATAAGTGGTCCACAAAAATAAAAGACAGAAATTGGTAGAGTGGATAAAAACAATATGTATGGCCCAACTATATGTCGTCTATAGAAAACTCACTTCGAATATAATGACATTGGTAAAAACTTGAAAGTAAAATGATTATAAAGTGTATACAATGGAAACGTTCATCAAATTAAAGCAACACTGGCTATATTAATATGAATAATGATGACTTTGAAACAAAAAATACTATAGGCAAAGAGAAGCAATAAATTTTGATAAAAGAATGAATCTACCAAGAAGCTATACACATCTTGAATATGTATGCACCAAGCAATAAAGTTGTAAAACATGAAAAAAAAAAAACCTGAAAGCTAAAAATACAGTTGGCCAATAGACATATGAAAAGATGCTTAAGGTCACTAATTATCAGAGAAATGCAAATTAAAACCACAGTGAGATATTACCTCACACCTGTCACAATGGCTATCATCAATAAATCAAAGAAAAAGTGTTTGCAAGGATATGGAGAAAAGGTAACTCTAATACACTGCTGGTGGGATTGCAAATTGGTACAGTCATTATGGAAAGCAGTCTAGAGGTTTCTCAAATAATTAAAAATCGATATACTTTTTGATCCAGCAAAGGCATTTCTGGGTATTTATCCAAAGAAAATCAAAACAATAATTTGTAAAGGTCTATGTACCACTATATTTATGGCAGCACAATTTACATTAGTTAAGATATGGAAGCAACCTAACTGCCCAGCAACAGACGATTGGCCAAAGAAATTATGGTTTATATATACAATAGAATATTACTCAGCCATTAAGAAAATGAAATCCACAGATTTTGGAAACATGGTGGAGTGAGAGATGTCCCCAGATCTCTCTCCTAGAAAAACAATAAACTGAACATCTGAAATTCAGCAAAAAAACACCCAAATTGCATACCAGCATGTCTGAGCATGGGATCTGTGCATAAGAGCTACCACAGGTCAGAATCCTGGGTGTCTTGCAGTGGACTGGGAGAAATAAAGAACTGTCTCTCATAGCAGCCAGAGCTACCTGTAGGAGGAAGGGGAAGGGAGAAGGGGAAGCGACTTCCCTGAACAGCCTCCCTGGGAGTGCTCGGAGCTCCACGACGCCAGCGACAGGGTCCAGTCATCAGGGCAGAAATCAGAGAAGCCAAAGGCAGAGAAACAACAGTTGATTTTAATGGCCACAGTTGCAAAACTGAGACTGAGCCACAGCCCCCAAACCCCTAACCATGAGGGCTCATCCCCCCCATACCCTCAAAGAGCAAAAACCACAGAGGCCCAGGGGAATCTGAGCAAACACTACGGAAACTGTTGCTAACACTGACAGGGACTAAAATTGAGATCATGAATAAATTGTGAGCATGAATAAATATCTACAAGAAAATAAAAAGGCATTTTTAAGGCTTTATATAAAGCAGGAATCCAAGAGTCTTAGATGCCACCTACTGGAAACCAAAAGAAAAGCTCCTTCTTTGCAGCAGGTTAAAGAGAGACTTTTATATAATAAATCTTCTTTCTGGAAAAACAACAGAATGCACTTCCATTAATGCCCAGGCAGAGAAACAGTCCATTAAACACCGTGAACAACCAAGGTACAAGGCATCTCAGAAAGAAAGAGAAAAATCTCCAGAGAATAAGCTTATAGACATAGAAATATGTGACTTAAATGATGGAGAATTCAGGGCGGTAATTAGGAATTGAAAAAACAACTAGATAAGCAGAGCAAGAAGCTTGAAATCCTCAAAAAGAACAAATAGAACTTCTAGAGATTAAAAAAACACACTGCCAGAGTTGAAAACTGAAATAGGAAGCTTAAGAAATAGAGTCGACCAAGTGGGAAAAAGGGTCAGTGATGTCGAAGATAGAAATCTGGAAAAATATCAGAAGGAAAAAGACAAAAATTGAAGAATAAAAAATAATGGAAGAGAAATACAAGAACTAGCTGATACTATCAGGAGAGGACACATAAGAATAATGGGCATTATCAAAGATGAGAAAAAGGAGCAGGGACTAGAAAGCATTTTCGGACAGAGTGGGTGAGAATTTCCTAAATCTAAGAAATGATCTGGAGCTTGGAATTCAAGAAGTCAACAGAATACCCAATTATCTCAACCCAAAAAGGCCTTCACCAAGACACATTGTATTAAAATTATCAAAAGTCAACAACAAAAATAGAATTCTCAGGGCAGCCAGTGAGAAGAAAACAGTAACTTATAATAGAAAACCCATTAGTTTATTGTCCGACTTCTCAGTACAAACCTTACAAGCCAGAAAGGAGTGGAATCAAATATTCAAACTATTAAATGAAAGAAAACACAAACCTAAGATAATTCATCCACATAAGTTCTCTTTTAGATATGAAAGAGAGATTAAGACTTTTCCAGACATACAAAAATTGAGGGAATTCTCCTCAACAAGGCCTGCACTACAGGAAATACTGAAAGGGGTCAGCTCACCTAAAACAAAATGACCCCCCAAAAATAATTAGGAGTAAGTGACTATCAGGAAAAAAAGAAACAGAGGAGTGCAATCTTTACTAAGAACAGGGAATTATAAAATTAAATAATAAGAAAAAAATTGCTATAGCAAGATAGTATTCAACGTTCACATACATAGAGACAAATTGAGATAGCAATAAATGAAAAGGAGAGGCTCCAAAGATCCAAATACGCAAAGGGGAAAGGAGATAAAGCACACACAGAAAAAAATTTATGACTGTAATGACTTTGTGTGTGTGTGTGTGTGTGTGTGTGTATAACTATCCTTTACATATTTGAAATGGTAACCACATATAGAAGATTCAGAACTGAAATATATAACATAAAACAGAAAGAACAAGAGGGAAAAACCAAACAAACAACAACAACAACAAAAAACAGAAACACAAGGACAAGGAAGCAATGGAAACACTGAGCTACCAGAAAGTAAAAGATAAAATGACTAGAAGAAGACCTCATATTTTGAAAATCACCCTAAATTAAATGGACTGAACTTATCAATAAAAAGGCACAGAGTTGCAGAATAGATCAAAAAACAAAACTCAATCATATGCTGCCTTCAGGAGACACATCTCAACTCCAAAGACAAATATAGACTCAGAGTGAAAGGGTGGAAAATAATATTTCAAGAGCATGGCAATCAGAGGAAAACAGGAATAGTGGTACTAATATCAGATGAAATAGACTTCAAAATATAAAAAGGTAAAGAAAGATACTGAGCGACACTTCATAATGATAAGGAGAATCATGCACCAAGAAGACATGACGCTTATTAATATCCATCCTCCCAATCACGGAGTCACAAATATATAAAGCAATTACTAACAGATCTAAAGGGAGAAACAGAAAAAAACACTATCGGAGTAGGGGAGCTCCATAGTCCACTGTCGGTAATTCACAGATCATCCAAACAGACAATCAATAAGAAAATAACATCCTTAAATGACACAGTAAACCAAATGGACGTAATTGACATTTACAGAGCCTTCCATTCAAAAGAATGCTTATACATTCTTCTCTAGTGCCAATGGAACATTCTCAAGAATTGACCACATACTGGGACACAGAGATAGCCTCAAGAAATATAAGATGGTTGAAATCATACCAACTATATTCTCTGATAATAATGCTTTGAAATTACAGATCAACTGAAAAAATAAATCAGATTAATAAATACATGGAGATTAAACAACGTGCTACTAAAGAATAACTGGGTCAGAGAAGAAATAAAAAGAGATCGAGATATGCATAGAAACAAATGACAATAATAGTACAACATATTAAAACTTTGGGAT
The DNA here is from genome assembly GCF_000325575.1 of Pteropus alecto. Taxonomy (NCBI): domain Eukaryota; kingdom Metazoa; phylum Chordata; class Mammalia; order Chiroptera; family Pteropodidae; genus Pteropus; species Pteropus alecto. Next base: position 378,483 of record NW_006440131.1, read on the forward strand.
ATGACTAAAACAGTCGTAAGAGGAAAGTTCATATCATTACAGGACTATCTCCAAAAACAAGAATGAGCACAAATAAATAACCTAATGCTTCAACTTAAAAAAATAAAGACAGAAGCACAAGTGAAGCCTAAACTCAGCAGAAGGAAAGAAATAATCAAAATTAGACTGGAAATACATGAATTTGAGAACAAAAAAAAAAATAATAGATAAAATAAATAAAATGAAGAGCTGCTTTTTTGAGGTTAATAAAATTGACAAGTCCCTGGTTAGACTCACTAAAGAAAAAAGAGAAAGGACACAGATAAGCAAAATCAGGGATGAAAGAGGGGAAATTGTGACTGACATCGCAGAAATACAAAGAATCATACAAGTATAGTATGAAAAAGTATATAACACCAAATTTAATAACCTAGAAGAAATAGACCAGTACATAGAAAAATACAATCTTCCTAGACTGAATCAAGAAGAACTGGAAAATCTAAATAGACCGATCAGCAGTATGGAAATGAAAACAATCATGTAAAATCTTACAAAAAGTAAAAGTTTAGGAACACATGGCTTTACCAGTGAATTCTACCAAACATTCAAAGAAGATTTAATACCTATTCTCCTCAAATTCTTCCAAAAAATCAAAGAGGAGTCAACACTTCTTCACTTATTATATGAGGACGATATTACCCTGATACCAAAACCTGGTATAGATAACACATAGAAAAAGAAAACTACAGACTAATGTCTCTCATGAACACAGATGAAAAAATCCTAAATAAGATCCTAGCAAACCAAATACAGCAACATATTAAAAAGATTATACACCATGGTCAAGTGGGCTTCATCTCAAAGGCACAGAGATGGTTCAACATACAAAAATCGATTAATGTGATACCCCACCTAAACAAATCAAAAAATAAGAATCATATGATCATATTAATAGATGCCGAAAAAGCCTTCAACAAGATACAGCATCAATTTATGATCAAAGCACTTAACAAAATTGATATAGAAGGAAAGTCCCTTAACATAATAAAGGCCATCTGTGACAAACCTTCGACCAACATTATACTTAACAGTGAAAAACTAAAAGCTTTCTCTCTAAGATCAGGAACAAGGCAAGTTTGTCATCTATAGTCACTGTTATTCAATATAACATTGGAGGTCCTAGTAAGTACTATCAGACAAGAGATAAATATAAAAGACATCCAAATAGGAAACAAAGAAGTGAAACTTTCACTATTTGTGGATGACATGATTCTCTATATAGCAAAGTCTAAAGACTCCACGATAACACTACTAGAAACAATAAGCAAATACAGTAAAATTTCTGGATACAAAATCAACGTTTAAAAATCCCTAGCATTCCTATACTCTAATAATGAAATGTCAGGAAAAGAAGTGGAAATGATAATTCTTTTTGCCATTGCAACAAATGGAATCAAATGTCTAAGGAATAAATTTAACGAAACATGTGAAGGACCTATATAATGAAAACTATAAGACCCAATCAAAACAAATTGAAGATACAAAGAAAGGCAAAGATATTTGTGTTCTTGGATGGGAAGAATCAACATAGTTAAAATGACCATATTATCTAAAGCATTATACAGATTTAAGGCATTCCTCATCAAAATCTCATCGGCATTTTTTAAATAAATAGAAAAAATCATCAGACATGTATGGAATCACAAAAGACCCTGAATTGCCAAAGTCATTCTGAGAAAAAAGAATGAGGCTGGAGGCATCACTCTGTCCGATTTCAAATTATACTACAAAGCAACAACAATCAAAACGGCATGGTAATGGCAGAAAAACAGACATACAGACCAGTGGAATAGAATCAAGAGCCCAGAAGTAAACCCATATTTACATGGGCAAATAATTTTTGACAAAAAAAAAGCCAAAAACATATGGTGGAGTAGGGAAGCCTCTTCAATAAATAGTGCTGAAAAAACTGGAAAGCCGCCTGCAAAAAAATGAATCTAGACTGTTGTCTATCACCATACACCAAAATTAACTCAAAATGGGTTAAGGACCCTAATATAAGACCCAAAACAATAACATACATAGAAGAAAATGTAGGAATTACACTCAAGAACCTTGGACTTAAAGAGGATTTTAAGAATTTGACCGCAAAGGCAAGGGAAATAAAAGCAAAAATAAATGAATGGGACTACATCAAACTAAAAAGCTTCTGCTCAGCTAAAGAAATCGTCAACAAAGTATGTCAACAAGGTAAAGGGACAACCATCCGAATGGAAATATATATTTGCATGTAACACCTCCTATGGAGGCCTAATATCTAAAATATACAAAGAACTCATACAACTATATAACAACAAAAGAACAAATGACCCAATCAAAAAATAGGCAGTTTACTTGAACAAATACTTCTCCTTAGAGGACATACAAATGACCAGTATATCTTTGAAAAGATGCTCAACATCTCACACGTGTTAGAATAGCTATACTCAATAGGACTAGTAATAACAAATGCTGGAGGGGATGTGGAGAAAAAGAATCCTCATATGCTGCTGGTGGGACTGCAAGTTGGTACAGCCACTATGGACAACGGTATGGAGATTCTTCAAAAAACTAAGAATTGATCTACCATATGATACAGCAATCCCTCTACTGGGTATTTATTCCAAAGACTTGAAAATCCATATCTGAAAATATATTTGCACACCGATGTTCATAGCAGCATTATTCACAGTGGCCAGTACATGGAAGCAACTGAAGTATCCTAAGATAGATGATTGGCTAAAGAAGCTGTGGTACATATATACAATGAAATATTATTCAGCCATAAGAAGAGATGGAATACTGCCATTTGCAACAAGATGGATGGGCCCCAAGATAATCATGCTAAGCAAAATAAGCCAGACTGAAAAAGTTGAAAATCCCACGCTATCACTTATATGTGGGATAAAAACTTAAAAGCAACAAATGAACAGGACAAACAAAGACTCAGGGACATGGGCTATAGAGTAGTGGTTACCAGAGGGTAAGGGGTGGTGGAGAAAGGGGGAGGCAGACGGGGTAAAAGTGGTCAAGTATAGGGAGGTAAGTTGATGGTTAAGTGGGTAAAGGGGATCAAATATATGGTATCCGAAGGAAACTGGACTATGGGTGGTTAATAGCAGACTATATATTTTTTTTTTTCAAATATCCATGGAGCAATTACTAGGAATGATCATATTCTATGTAATAAATAAATACTTTTAAATTTGAAATAATTGAAATCATGCAGAAAGCTGTTCTTTGACTATAATGGAATCAGACTATATGTCAATAACAGAAAAGAAAGAGGAAAACACCCAAATATTTGGAAATTAAACAACATATTTCTAAATGATGTCAATAATGGGTCAAAGAGGTCTCAAAGGGGGTAAAAATACATTGAAGTGAATTGAAATACAAATATAACATAACAAAATAGTTGAGACCTACATAAAGTAGTGCTGAAGGGAAATTTATAGCACTAAATATAGAAAGGTCTTTAATCAATAATTTAATCAAAATCCCAGTTTCTCTCTCCAGGAACCAGAAACAGAAGAATAAAATAAAGAGAACAGAAGTAAATAAAGATAAGAGCAGAAATCTATAAATTTTAAACTAGTACAATAGAGCAGACAATGAAACGAAAGCTATTTTTTTTAGAAAGAGGAATGCAGTTGACAAAATTTTATCAAGACTGACAAAGAGAATAAGAGAGAAAGCACAAGTTGTCTATATCAAGAATAAAACATAAGTATTACTACATCCTTGAAAATATTTTGAATGAATGAAAAGTATTCATAAAATGTACTAATATTAAGTAAACTAAGGTCACACAGGATCATATTTTTAGTGTTTGGATTTGAGAAACCGAACCAAACTATCTCTTTTCATAGCCCTGTTTCTTGTTTGCTTCAGGATAGAAGGAAAGCCTTTAAATGTATGAATCTCAGAAGCACACTGACCAAAGTTATATATAATAATTTGATTCAATCTCTTCAGAAAAATAAAGAGAAAGTAATCATTTTATTTCCAGGATGAAAATCAAATTTAATTATTTTTTGTACATCTTATTACTCCTATTATTATTAACTTAAATAACTAGATTTTAATTTCATTAGTATTAAGTATTTTATATAAATCAAAATTATTTCTGATTTTTGTTAATACATATACATATAACATTATTAAAATCAGTGTATAATTTATTTCAATCTGCTACTTTTTTCATTAGGCTCTATTTTACATATATATTTTTATGTGTTGGATACTCTACACCGTTGTCATTTTTGACACAAATTACATCATGACAATATTTCTTAATTTGCTTATCCATTCCATGTTAGTCATTTTATGTTGATGTTATAATGAAATACTTTGCTCCTTAGCTGATAGTTCCTTAATTTCCTACCAGAGACTTAAACTCACATTGATTGTGGTACACTTGTCTTGTCTTTAATTTGGGAATCAATTTTGGAGTCAGAAGTTTAGAATCAAATCAACTTTATTTCTGGTTTCTTTCTGAACTTGTGCCCTGGTTCCATGATTTGAGTTCCTGGATCATTTTCAATGCCCAATTGAAATTTTACTTACTACATAGTTCTCTAGAATCCTAGCCTTGCCTTAGCCTTACTGGTTCTCTTGGCAATTTGTATCCTTTCAATGAACTCCAGCCTGCCATAAATATTCCACTGGGTTTCTTTATTACTTTGTACTGTCTGCATTTATAAATAAATATTTGTTGCATCCTCTCCTAACTTCTTGAAAAAATTATCTGATTATCCCTACCATCATTTATTCAACTTTCTTGAAGTCAAGTTCTGCCTGCTTTCCTGAACTTAATTTTATCAACTACTACTGTTCGCAACTGCAAATAATCTGGCCTGCTTTAAGATCCAATTCCTGACTCTTCATGTTTGATTTATTTGCCAATAATTTGAGCCATTCTTCCATTACTTTAACTAATATATATTGAATCTATACTAAGTTTCAGATACTGGTATTACAATAAACCAAACCTATAGAAATCCTGTCCACATGTAACTTATATTCTAATGCGGGATGAGAAAGTTCTGGAACTTTCCTCTTTTAAATAAAACTGCCATTTACACCTTTACAGAATAATTTTCATACCTCTCTGAATTATTTTCTTGGTATAGATTGTGGTGGGAAACAAAATGTAAAATTAGGGTTTGGCAAAGACTGGCTAGTTGTGTACCAAATCCACTTTTTTTGTTATGTTTCTAGCTCACAGCTAGAGTATATTTCTCAGCTTCTTTTCTAGTAAGATGTGGTCATGTGATTGAGTTGAAGATAACAGAATTAAGCACAAGCTTAGTATTCCACTTCTAGGTCATTTAAAAACTTTTATGTATAATCCTCAGTGCTCTTTCCTCTTCTATTGACAGGATACAAATGAGGGTGGTGACTTTGAGTCATAGGTTGAAGGTGGTGGAACATCAAGATGGAAAGAGTTGGGGTCCAAAGTGACAATTTTCAGAGGACTGCAAAACATTTTACTTTTATCATGTTTGTGTCATTTATATCATTTTAGCATTGCTTGTTGTAATGGCTCTATCAAACTACAGAAATTATTTGATGGGTCTTAATACAATTTAATATATTTTTATGTAGAATGTTTTGTTATCAGGCAAGGGATTGCTGCCTGATGTGCACAGAAGTTAATACTCTGGTACTGGCTTTTGAGAAAAGAATGAGCTTTTACTTGTGAGTTCAACTGTCAAGGAGACAGGAAGCAAGGCTCAAATCTATCTCTCTGATCTAGGGTTCAGAGTGGCCTTTTAAGGGGTTTCAGCATCAGATCTTCTGGTCAATGGACCTTTTGTTTCTGAAAGTGTTCCAGAATTCAGATTCCAGTTAAGTCTTAGTCCTTTGGTTCCATGGGGGAGCACATTAGAGTTCAGAAGTGTTTACTCGTAAGTGGGGTAAATTTTTATTCTGGGTCTTGTTAGAAACAGGATAGGACCAGTTTGAGCTGGTTTTGTGGTTACAAATCTCCTCTCTTTGTTGTTCATTCCTCAATCTTGAGTAATAAGAAT
>NW_006440131.1:384575-395993 GCF_000325575.1 Pteropus alecto
TCAGAAAGAGCAAGAAAGAGTAACTTAGTTGAATACTAGGACTATACAAACAAATATCACAACTAGGAATCTAAAACACAGTTAATAAGACAAAACGATAGCAAGTTAAGATAGATAATTTAGGTCTATACAGGCCTGGTCTGCACTCTTTTGCAGAAGCGGCCTACTTTTCAGATGTCTACGTCTTTTCTTCCTGGACAGGCAGGGTCTCAGTCATTCTGTTTCTTTTGAAAAGTAACTAACTAGAAGGACTTCTTAGGGTCATTCCACCTAAAACACAGTTAATAAGACAAAACGATAGCAAGTTAAGATAGATAATTTAGGTCTATACAGGCCTGGTCTGCACTCTTTTGCAGAAGCGGCCTACTTTTCAGATGTCTACGTCTTTTCTTCCTGGACAGGCAGGGTCTCAGTCATTCTGTTTCTTTTGAAAAGTAACTAACTAGAAGGACTTCTTAGGGTCATTCCACTTAGGTTGATCAGGAACATGTTGATTTTTCCATGTTTCAACAAGTAGGTAAAGGAGCACCTATAGACGCTCTACATATTTTATAATATCTATTTTTTTTTATAATATGGTCACTTTCAAAATTACAATAATATTTAGTTTTAAAGAACGATCTCCCATATCACATTTCATAAGGGCTCAATTGGAGCTTGCTTCTAGGGATTATTCATACCATAAGCAGGGCAACTGATGATATCTTATCCCCAGTTAAGTTTGTTTCTTGACATTATTCATCTTTTCAGTCTTTCTCATAGACTGAGGCCTCCATTAAGCATGTTATTTTCATTGTATTCCAAGGGTCCTAGACACTTAACATGCTACCTTAGCTATGACTTTCCTGAAGGTGGTGGGGCATTTTTAATATCTTGTGGGAGTACCATCCAGGAATATTGTTGTTTTATATTATTCTCTGGACTGTTCCATTCAAAGGAAAATAGTTTCTGTGACTCAGGACTTAGGAGTATGCAGTAAAAGGCATTTTTTTAAGTCCAGAACTATAAACCAGCAAAAGTCTTCAGATAAAGTAGTCAGGGATAAGCACCACCAGATAGTTACAATTTGGTCAAAGACTCTAAAGGAGTCTTTAAGCCCTGCCATTCCTGGTCATTATCAGTGAGTTGTGGCATCTGTCAGAAGGTTTTGGAGCAAGTTTCTTTCCTTATCCTTCAGGAGCATTTAGGACATTCTCTTCTTTAATTGAACACTTGTTAAAAATATGCACATTGTAAAGGTAGATAGCCTTTCCAGTCAGGTGGAGAGTCAGGGTTCTTACCATGGTTGTCTATTTCCTCCAGCAAGCATATTTTGAGGCTTGATTGATCGTTGTTAAGAACTGTGGCAAGCTGTGAAGCTTGTTGCCTCATATCACGTTGCAAACTTCAAAAATCCTTCAAGGAAGGTGAATGGGTCTTTTGTTCCTTCACTAACACTGAATTTCTCCTTGCTGGAGTCTTCCAAAATGTGGAGATTCTTCATTTTTTAAGGATCATCTTGGTAGGATGGCATGTTATTCTTCTAATTATATTGACTGAGGTAGAAAAGGGGGAGTACAAGATCAACGTAAGGATGATCTTGGTCATCTAGACATGTAGAGATTTGTCTTCAATGGATATTACCTTACCTGAGGCAGAGTAGGCCTTGGGCTGTATTGAGTATTACAAGAAGTAAGGGGAGGTGAGGGGATCCTGTTTCTGTCTTACTATTCAGCAGAGAAAGGTATAGGACTGGTTGTGTGGCCCTAGGAGGATTGTTGGTGGGAGCCTAGGCACTACTCGCAGGAATTCCCAATTCATATGGTGGGAGAATTGCAGGAGTCAGTGAATGAGGAGACAAATGTAGTAAATCAAGATCATGGTTTGGCTCTGATTCAAACCAAACAAACTTTTTCTGAGGGTCTTCCTACTGAAGGACTCATTTTCAGCCCATATCTCCTCTGTCTCCAACTGACACTGGGGCCAGGCAGTGTTACAAAAGAAAGCCATCTTCTTATTCACAGATTCATAGCTAACTATTTACCAATGTTGAAGAATATGGTCAGGTGTACTATTAACATTCTCCATTTTGAAAGATTTCTCAGGACAATTGGAGCAAAATGACACAGAGCAGATTAAATAAAATTTTACTACAGTCATTTAATATTTAACCCCTACTAATCAATTCTTAACAGATAAAACAATCAGACAAAGAGAAACATAGACAAAGACAAACCCTGGAACTCTAACCTAGGTTTCAGGACTTTAAGACAGCTTTCTTTGAGTACCCCAATGGCTATAATGTCTCCTCCAATTTTATCCCAAGAGTGAGACTCTATCCCACAATCCTGACAATGTTATTAGACAATTTAGGCACAAGTGCAGTTTAACAAGGTTACTCACTCAAAAGATGTTTGATATCCAGAAGCATTTTCTTTTCCCAAAAGTTAAAGTATGAAGTAGCAGTGGAGGAGCCAGGAGGGTCACAGAAGAGAAAGCAGGAACCCAGGAAGCGATCCTATAGACAAATTGGTTTAGGTGGTCACTCAGAGTCTGTTGCAGGGGTCCATGTTCTGCTAGTGGCTACAGTGCCAAGGACATGTGGTCACAAGAATGAAGTTCCTTCCTAGTTGTCAAAACTGTTGACAAAACTGTTAGCAGTTTTGACAACATATTGTTTTATGTCAACAGTATTAACATAAAAGTCAATACTATGGCATCAACTTTTGAGAAAAGAAAGATATTTTATTTGTGAGTTTGTCCAACAGGGAGACAGGAGGCAAGGCTCAAACCTATCTCTCTGATTCAGGGTTTGAGATGGATTTTAAGAGGTTTCATTACTGGACAGATGACCAGGTTCTTGTCAACATCATGAGAAAGAATTCAGAACAGACAGCAAAAAGTGATGAAGCAACAGATCAAGTTTATTGGAAGCAAAAGTACACTCTTAAAAGTGAAAACACACTCTGAGACTGAAGAGTGGGTAAGCTCAGAGTGAGCTGCTCCACTTTGTGTGGGTTTGGAGGTTTTATCTATTGATCTAACTAAGGGATGGGATATTCATGATCTTGAGCGATATCTTTGCAGAAGGAAGGTGGTTTCTCTTGGAATCATGGAGACATCCCTTTACTTGCTGTGTTTGGATTTTTTAGAACTGTCATGGCATCAGATACATGATGGGTACAGCATTAACCACAATTATTATAATTTATTATAATTTAGCATAATGAGGGAAAAATTATGCCAAAGGTGAACAGGGCCTGATCTGTGTATGTGTCTTTGTGGGAAAGACCACCTGTATCTCTGGGTCAGGAAGTTGTGAGCTTTGAGTTCCTCTAAGGGCCTCTCAGTGCTCATGGTGACCACATTCGTGCCTCTGTGAGTTTCTCACTTTCCAGCTTGTCAGTGCCAAGCCAATCGAGAAGGAAAGATTTTGGTGGTGAGATGCCCAGTTGAAAGAAGGCACAAGGAGTCGACATGAGAACGAAACAGCAGGCACAAACTTTATTGCAGGGAGCGCTTCTGCATTGGGGGACCGCGTGGGCTCATATATGCTAGAGAACGGTGGCATTCTGCCACAAATGCATGATATAAGCTGAATCATTCTTATATAAGCTAGGTGCATGCACAGTACTGCATCTATTGCAACATACTAAATCTGGGTCACTTCTATTGGTAGTTCAGTACACACTCAGCAGTGAGAAACATTGTGGACAGTAGTAAACACATGAGCCCAGGACATGACACTGTTCTGTGTTGTCAGCCTCGGCGATAGGATAGAGCAAAGAGACTATTAGGGGCAAGTCTCATCCTTCTGGGAGGACACAGGCCACCTACCCATCTTGAGATAGAAGGGTGGCCCAGAGAGGAGCTTCTCCTGGCCTGTGGTACCAGACAGTTTCTCCAAGGGCAGCAGGCCAGGGTTTTTCTACCAAAGTTACAGTATAGAGAGGAATGGGCCAGAGGCTAAGAACAAAACTCTCTGTTAACAGAAACCTTCAGTAGTCATCACGAGTGACATCTAGGGTTCTATCTGCAACCTATTGCATAAACCCTGTCCCCAGGGCTCCACCAGGGCTACCCATGGCTCTTGTTTTACCTATATAGTCTAGGGCCATGACCAGGTGGCCTGTTTACCTACTTCCAAAGGTTCTGGAGCTGGCAAGAGTAAAACTCCCTGGCAGGCCCTGGGGTAAGAGCTGTTTAACGGTGGCACTGGGCACACCTTGATAGCTGTGGCAAGCCTGCTACAACCTGGTCAAGGAGGGATAACCCTGTTTGCTGGGGCTGCTCGTTCAGAAGGAGTATAGCCTGTGGGAGGTTAGTATATCAATGGTGCCAGCCTGGGCCCAAGGCGTGCAGTTTGTCTTTCAGCAAGCTGTTGAACAGTTCTACTATTCTAGCTATCTGTGGGCGATAATGAATATGTAACTGTTACTGCGCATTACTGGTACGGGCCCAGGCCTATACTTTCTGTCCTTGAAATGAGTGCCTCTGTCACTGGTGATTAATAAGAACTGGCCATAGGTGGCTCCTAGGTGTTCTAATGCGGTCACAGTATAGCATTGATCAGTAGTTGCCACCGGCCATTCGAACCCTAGGCTGGTGGCTGTGTCTATACTTGTGAACACATAGAAGTGTCCCCAGTCTGTGGGCAAAGGTCCTATATAGTCTACTTACCATTTCTAGAGTGGTTTAGTCCTAAGGGGTACCACCCCCCAGGGTACTCTTTACCTCTGTCTCCCTGGGTGCTGCTCAGTACATCAGGGGCATTGTGACATGACAACTTGTGCTTGTACCCGGGTCAGCAATAGCCCCTATTGCTTCGCTACCTGTTCCATGGTATGGGTCCCTACATGCTCCAGTTTTCAGTGGAGCCAGGGGCCAATGTCTGCCAGAACTGACGGTGCATGGGTAGGTGGACTCGTGCCAGTGCATTGGCTGCATCATTTCCCAGAGTCTGTAACAGCTGATGACCAGGGACATGGTACATTGCTGCCCTCTGCTGAAGACCCTGCTTCCAGAGGTCCCATAAGGGGCAGTGGCCTATCACCTATTCTTGGGTGGCCCACCGGAGCAGCCACAGAGTTAGATACATGATACATGGCCTGTTGGTGTAGAAGTGCACTGGGCTAGTTTCATTTATGAGGACCAACCACACAATGTAGAGTTCAGCCCATTGGCTGGATTGCCTAGCATAATTTTATACCAACAGTTTTCTGTGGACTGCTATATTGCCATGGCAGCCCACATCGGGGGCTGCCCGTGGCATGAGCTGTCTGTGTACCAGGTATCTTCATGGTTGGGGGCCTGATCCTCTACACAGGGATTCAATATGTCTCTTGTTTCATCAGGCTCCACCAGGAGCTCTGCTTGAAACTGCACTCGTCCTAGTAGAGAGTGCAGTTGACTTGACAGGGGTCTCACAGAGAACTGTGCTCGCTGCACCAGGTATGCCCCCTACTTGGTTAGTGTAGGGGTCTGTGAAATTCCAGTACAGGGAGTCTTCACCCATAGTTACCCCTCCACGGGGTACGTGGACTGTATGGTTACGGGATTGGGGCCAGTGATGGCCTTATTGGCCGGAAGGGCCACATATATGGTAGCCAATTATTTCTCTATCAGAGAGTACTGTGCTTCCGTGCCTTTCTACAATTAGGACCAGAAGCCTATCAGCACCTTCCAGGAACCTTGCTTCTGCCACAAGCCCCATCAAAATTCCTCATCATCCATTTGCACAGTGAGCAGAAATGAGAGGGCTGGATCTACTATGTGTAGAGCTTGGGCTTGTGCTACAGCTTGCTTTGTAGCCTTAAAAGCCTTTTCTATCTCAGAGGTCTAATCCTACTGGGAACCCCATCATGCTACATGGTGCAGGGGTCACAATAAGGAGACCAAATGGGGAATGAATACTTTCTAAAATCCTAGCAGTCCCAAATAAGTTTGGAAATGTTTCACAGTTTGGGGTTGGGGATATGCCTGTGTTTTATTAATCACTGCCTCCAGAATTACTTTTGTTTTACCTGACCAGAAAACTCCTAAGAATTTGACAGAGAACCCAGGTCCCTGAACTTTGTCTTCATTGACAGCCTAACCATAGTCAGCAAGAGCTTCTCCCAAGCTGGTTGCTGCTGCTTCTAGTTCTGTAAGAGAATCAGAGTTTAGCATATTATCAATGTAATGATACAAGGTGCATTGCAGGTGGTCATTTCAACATGGCTAAATCTTGAGCCATGAGACTGTGATACAGGATAGGGCTATACAGATAGCCCTGGGGAAGTAATGTCCAATGTTGTCCTTTCCAGGTGAAGGCAGACTATTCTTGGCTTTCTGGAGCTATGACAATAGAGATAAAAGCATTCACTAAGTCCATCACACAATAATATCATTCAAGTTCATGTGACAAACGGTCTATGATTTCTGTGATTTTCAGTACGGTGGCATGTAGGGGCAATGTAACCTTATTCAGCTCTTGATAGTCAACTGTTATGCTCCAGGAGCTGTCAGGATTTTGCACTGGCCACACAGGGGAGTTGTATGGGCTATGCATAGGACAAATAACACCAGCTTCTTCTAGGTTCAGAATGATGCATCCTATTTCCTCATGGCCGCCTAGCAGGCGATACTGTTTTGTGTTTACTACCGAGGTGGCTTGGGGCAACACCAACGGGGCATGGTGTGGACATCCCTGGATAATAGTTTTCACTACTTGGACACAAAGGCAGAATTCACCAACAGTGGTATCCATAGTCAGATCTCACGAAACATCAATCTTTAAAATATACTATGGTATGGGGGATACGTACACTTGGTACATCCCAGGAGGCAATCTGCCGATACCTAACATTATAGGGACCTGCCGCACATGAATGGTTCGACCTCCATAGCCTTCTATGGTGGCAGTGGGTCTGGAAAACTTATCCTGATTCCCATAAAATAGGGTACTGTCAGCACCCACGTCTATGAGGGCTAACACTCTCTGTACATTGTGGATGGAACAATGTATAGTCCGTTCCACATGCGGCCTCAGGTCAACTGGCTTCCCCACTAACCATGTTCCCCAGCTGAATACCTAATCAGGGAGATAATTGACCAGCCGTACCTCACAGGTTGTGGCTTTCCTGGGAATAAGGGTGAATTGCTGCTCAGGGCGCAACTGATTGCACAATGCCAGCAGCACTCCATTAGGTTGCTGCTCAATCATTTTTTGCAGCGACTCCTGCTGTGAGGAGATTAAACTACATCTGTTTGTGGCTCACTTTCACAGACTAATGGGTTAGAGGTTGTTCTGCCCTCTTTTTCTGGCCACGCCTCCATCCATGCACTGGCGGTTTGGGAACATGGGGGGTGGTAAGGCACACACTTGTGTGGAATGCTCCTTACGTTTCACTTCTACATCCCTTAGCCTAGCCATGGCAGACATTACCTCATGGATTTGCCTATATACATAAAGGGGCAGCAGTGCCACCATGATGCCCAAAGTACCAGCCAAGCCAGAAGTTGAAATCAAGTCCTTCACATGGGTTGTAAATACCACTTCATCAGGGCTAGTGTACTGAGCGTGAAACATCATCTGTTGCATGCCCATTTCCCAAATTATCTGGACCAGATCTAAGTTAATGGTCCATTTGCTCACTGTCTCTGGTAGCTCTCCTGTATTGGCCAACAGTGTTCATGTAGTGGACATGAGCCAGTTAATCAGGGAATGATTACCCATGCCTCAGCTGTTCCTTTTTGACCTGTTGTCATATCACCGGCCACACCTGCCGCGGTGTTGCTGGTGGGCTTCCAGATCAGAACGACAACAGCGACCTGTCAGGGCCCTGCAGCATGCATTCTGCTGCCATCGGCCTTCTTTCTAGTGCTTCTTCCTGGCGTTGCAGTTGCTGTACCTGCTGGGCCTGGTCCTGAACCTCCAGGATGGCCTGCCACAACATCGCCAGGAACATCCAGGTCATCCAACCAGCTGCCTCCCAGTGAGCTGTCGGGACATTTGGCTCCAGCATCTCCAGGGCTTTCTGGATGTCCTCCAGATGTGGCTTCACTCCATCCCAATCCTCTGGTGGCATCCACATAGCCAAATATTTGGCCACAGTATACCACTGGGAGGTGGGGGGTCACATGTCCTTCACCTGGGTATCCTCCATCCAGAGATCAACCAGAGCGCTGGAGGCTGCACTTGCCTCATCCTGCTGACTATGCCAAGTGTCAGCACCAAGCGGATCGAGAAGGGAAGATTTCCGTGGTGAGACGCCCAGTTGAAAGAATGCACAAGGAGCCAACATGAGAACAAAAGAGCAGGCACAAACTTTATCGTGAGGAATGCTTCCACTTTGGGAGACCGTGTGGGCTCATATATGTCAGAGAACAGTAGTGGCATTTTGCCACACATGTGTGATACAGCAAGCTGAATCATTCTTACGAGAGCTAGCACAGGTGCACTACTGCATCTAATGTAACATACTAAATATGGGGACCTGTCTCTAGCTATGAGCCTGGATCACAGCCAGACCTGTCACCAGCCATGCCTGGGGCCCACACTACTCATATCTGTCTATCTGCCTACTCTAAGAGTTTTAGCACGGGACCTTCCTGGACAACAGGATCTTTAGCTTCTGAAAGAGTTCTGGCATTCAGTTTCCAGTCATGTCCCAGTCCTTTGATCCCATTGAGAGGCAGAATTAAAGGTTCACAAGTTGTTATTCATGAGTGGTGTTCACAAGTGTTACTCCTAAGTGGGGTAACTTTGGTTCCGGATCTTGTCAAAAATATGATAGGACCAGTTTTATCTGGTTCTGTAATTACAGCGTATCTAATTTATAGAATAACTCTCAATATGAGATTGCTTTGTCATCAATAACACTATTGATTTTTATTCATATATGCTGATTAACTCTTTTAATAAATCTGCTATGGCAATATCATTTTATTTCACATCAGTTTTATTGGCAAGATAGAGGTGCATTTTTGATACTATGGTTTGTTTGTATTTTCTCATGTATAAATTCTATCAGAAATCATGTTCTTTGCATACATACAAAATTGCATCTGCAAATTGCATTCTCATATGAAATTGTTTGTTAAGATAGATTTTAATAGTTATAGACAGTAGTTTTTATGAGCATCTACTGTGTGTTTGCATTGCCTAAAAAAGATTCTATCCATCTCCCCAAAATATATTTGTCCTGGATTGCAGTAAAAGCAGAAAAAAAGCATAACTTTGATTGGAAAAAAATTATTTGTTCTTACTGTAGTGACACTGTTGAACTCTTTTCTACAATCTCTCATTTCAGGGATTTCAATAAACCATGCAATAATTTATGTATTTTTAATTTATTTTCCCAGGATTCTCTCTGACTTCTGCATAGATACACATTTTCATTTCTTTGTTGAATATGATTTAGATTACATCCAACTGAGTGAAATTTACTACTTCTTTTTGTATTGATTCAATCTTGGATTTTCAGTATAAACCTTACTTAGATATTGTATTGGCCATAACTTTTGTGCTTCTATAGATAATCTCAGTGCCATGATCTCTTGGAACCTCAGCCAGCTTGTGCAGTAAACTGGCTGTGGTCAGTTTTATTTGGACCTAAATGGTTCTGAAAACTGGGACTTAGTCATTTGCCACAAAGGCCTTATTTTTCTGTTGTTATATGGCCAGGGTAATCACTGAACATCCTAAATCTCTGGCTTTTGTTGAGATTTGGCCTGTGTAACCTCTGATAGTATTGCATGATGTCATTTGGAATTAAAGGTGAATTAACTCCCTCTGGGATGAATTTTGGCCAATCAGAAACAGGAGAAAGAAGGGAGGCAGACAAATGTTTTCCTCTTTCCTCTGTCTCATGATCAACTCCAGAGTCCTGGGTAACTAAGTGAAAACATCAGCCGAATGACCAGCAAGGTCTCCTGGGGGCTCTTCATTAAGCAGAGGCTAGCAGCTCGCATACTTACTATATAACTTTGCATACTTACCCCTAGTTTTCTGTTTTCTTTCATTTTTTGAGGGAAGAGTCACTCTCACTGTCCTTGGATTCTGCTTCCTTAATAAAACATACTACTGAATCATTGTCTTAAGCTCTGTTTTCTAAGGAATCTGAGCTAATGTAATTGAGATGGGAAGTGTTTCCTAAAGACACTTAAGATAAAATTTTGAATTTCTTCTGTTCACCCTTCTGAATGAAATAAAGACTCCGTTGCTGGCATTAAGTGGAATGGTGACCTCTGGTATACATTGGCATATCATCTACTTAAGCCTTCACATGTGGTTAATTGGAAGAAAGTAAACATGGAGGGGAAAGCTTTGGGAAATTAAGTAATAGAGAGGTTATCAGTAATAAAATGTATGAGATTCATCCATATATTTATAGGACTTGGTAGCTATTTTCTCTTTACATTGATTACTATTCCATTGCACAGATGCACTAGAGTTTATTATTCATTCACCTATTAAATAACATATTTTTAGCCTCTAGGTTTTGGATATTTTGAATAAAGCTGCTGTACACATCAAGATATGTTCTGTATAACTTTATTTTTTATTAAAGTATAGTCGATATACACAATTATATTAGTTCATGTGTACAACATAGTGACTCGACATTTATATACCTTACAATGATCACCACAAAAAAGTCTAGTAACCAAAGTTATTACAATATTATTGACTATATTCCCTGTGATGTACACTATATCCTTGTGGCATATTTATTTTATAACTGGAATTTTGTATCTCTTTTTCTCCTTCATCATTTTCACTTATCCCTTTCCCACCTCCCTTCTGGCAAACATCAGTTTGTACTGTGTATCAATCTGTTTGTTTTGTTATTCTTTTGTTTAGTTTTTTTTTTTTTTTAGATTCCATATATAAATGAAATCATACAGTATTTATTTTTATGCCTAACTTATTTCACTTAGCATAATACCCTCTAGGTCCAACTATGTTGTTGCAAATGCAAGATTTCATTATATTTTTTATCTCAGAGTAATGTTCTATTGTGAACATATACCACGTCTTCTTTATTCATTTATCTATCAATGGACACTTAAGTTGCTTCCATATCTTGGCTATTATTTCTCTAAAAATAACTTCTTGGAAATATGGTAAGTGTATGTACAACTTTACAAGAAACTGACTCTTTTCCTAAGTGGCTCTTTCATGTCATATAACTACCAGCAGTGTATTATGAGAGTTCCAGTTGTTTCACATTGTAGCCAGCACTTTGTATTTTTAGTTTATTTTTTCCTTCCTGTTTAAAGCCATTTTGATTGGTGACTAGCATAGTTTTGTTCTGCATTTTTATAATGTCTAATGATATTAAACATTATTCTATTATGCTTATTTCTCATCCATGTATCTTCTTTGGAGAAGTATATTTTCCAATAGTTTGACCATCTTAAAAATTGTGTTTTCATTACTGAGTTTTATATATT
>NW_006440131.1:396055-397654 GCF_000325575.1 Pteropus alecto
TTTTTTTTATTTTTCAACTATAAATGGCATACAATATTACATTAGTTTCAGGTATACAACATACTGATTAGACATTTATACAATTTATGAAGTGATGACCCAGATAAATCTGATTTCCATCTGACATTGTACATAATAATTACAATATTACTGACTATATTCCTTATGCTATACTTTGCATCCCCATGACTACTTTGTAACTATTAATTTGTAATTCTTAACCCCATCCCCTTTTTCACCCACTCCTAACTGCCCTCCCATCTGGCAGCCCTCAAAATGTTCTCTGTATCTATGAGTTTGTTTTATTTGTTTAATTTGTTCTTTAGATTCACACGTAAGTAAAATCATATGGCATTTGATTTGACTTACCACACTCAACACAATACCCTTGAGGTGAGCAGTCCTCAAACATTCTGGCATCAGGGACTAATTCTCCTATGAGAATCTAATGCCTGATGATCCGAGGTGAAGCTGAGATGGTGATGCTAACGCCGGGGAGTGGTTGCAAATACAAATGAAGCTTCACTCGTCCACTGCCACTCACTTCCTGCTGTGCAGCCTGTTTCCTAACAGGCCATGGACCGGTCCATGGCCTGGGGGTTGGGGATCCCTGCTATAGGTCTATCCATGTTGTTGAAAATGGCAAACTTTCATTCTTTAATTTATTTACTTATTTATTTTTTATAGCTGAGTAATATTCCATTATATATGTATGTTACCTTTTCTTTATCCATTCATCCATTGGTGGACACCAAGAATGCTTCCATATATTGACTATTATAAATAATGCTGCAATGAATATATAAATGCACATGTCACTTCAAAGTAGTCTTTTGGGTTTCTTCGGATAACTATCCAGAAGTGAGGTTACTGGGTCCTTCTTTGTCACTTGTTATAGCCTTTGTTTTAAACTTCTATTTTGTCTGGTATAAGTATTGTCATTCCAGATTTTTTTCTATTTCCATTTTCATTAAATATTTTTTCCATCTCTTTACTTTCAGTCTATCTGTGTCTTTTGATCTGAAGTGAATTTCTTGTAGGTAGCATATGTCAGGGTCTTATAATCTTATCCATTTTGATTGGGATAGTTAATATATATTTTTTTCATTTGAAGTACTTGATAGATACATAGTTATTGTCATTTTATTATTCATATTTTTGTTACATATTTTTCTTCTTATTAAAGAATTTCCTCCAGTATTATAACACTGAGTTGTAGATAAACACCTTTAGCTTTTTCTTGTCTTGGAATCTCTTTATCTGCCCTTCAATTCTAAATGATAGATTTGATGAGTAGAGTAATCTTGGTTGTAGGTCCTCGCTTTTCATCATTTTAAATATATTGTGCAAATCTCTTCTGGCCTTCAAAGCTTCTATTGAGAAATGAGCTGACAGTCTTATGGGAGCATCCTTGTAGGTAACTGTTGCTTTTCTCTTTCTACTTTTAAGGATTCTCTCTTTGTCTTTAGCCTTTGGCATTTTAATTATGATGTGTCTTGGTGTGGAACTTTTTCAGTTTACCTTGTTTGGGACTCTCTGAAATTCCTGGACTTGTATGTCTATTTCCTTCATCAGGTTAGGAAAATTTTATAGATATAT
>NW_006440131.1:398441-418739 GCF_000325575.1 Pteropus alecto
TTCTTCCATACAAATCTGATGATTTTTCGTTCTATTTCTTAAAAAAAAAATGCTGATGGGATTTTGATGAGGATTGCATTAACTTTATAAAATGCTTTAGGTAATATGGTCATTTTAACTATGTTGATTCTTCCAATCCAAGAACATGGAATATCTTTCCATTTCTTTGTTTCTTTGATTTATTTTAATAGGGTATTGTAGTTTTCATTATATAGGTCCTTCCCATGTTTCGTTTAACTTTTTTTAGGCATTTTATTTTATTTTTTGCAATTGAAAAATGAATATTTATTTCCACTTCTTTTTCTGACACTTCATTATTAGAGTACAGGAATGGTATAGATTTTTGAACATTGATTTTGTATCCAGAAACTTTACTGTATTTGCTTATTGTTTCTAGTAGTGTTCTTGTGGAGTCTTTAGACTTTGATATATAGAGAATCATGTCATCCGCAAATAGTGAGAGTTTGACTTCTTTGTTTCCTATTTGGATGCCTTTAATATCCTTCTATGCTTGATTGCACTCACTAGGACTCCTATGTTATATTGAATAACAGTGGTGACATTGGAAATCCTTGCCTTTTTTCTGATGTTAGAGGGAAGATTTTCAGTTTTTCACCATTAAGCGTAATGTTGGCTGAGGATTTGTGATATATGGACTTTATTATATTAAAGTATTTTCCTTCTATACTGATTTTATGTGTTTTGATCTTAAATGAATGCTGTATCTTGTTGAAGTCTTTTTCTGCATCTATTGATACGATCATATGATTCTTATTTTTTAATTTGTTTATGTGGGGTATCACATTAATCACTTGGCATATGTTGAACCATCTCTGTACCTCTGAGATGAAACTTACTTGATAGCGGTGTATAATCTTTTTAATATGTTGCTGTATTCGGTTCTCTAGTATCTTATTTAGGATTTTTGCATATGTGTTCATGAGAGATATTGGTCCGTAGTTTTCTTTTTTTGTGTCATCTTTACCGTATGTTGGTATCATACGGTACCAACATACGTTAAAGAAATATCTTTCCATTTCTTTGTTTCTTTGATTTATTTTAATAGGGTATTGTAGTTTTCATTCTTCGGTAGCATGTTGTTTAATCTCTATGTGTTTGTGGTTCTTACTGCTTTGTTTTTGCAGTTGATCTCTAGTTTCAAAACATTATGATCAGACAATATGGTTGTTATGATTTCAACTCTCTTATATTTGTTGAGGCTATCTCTGTGTTCTAGTATGTGGTCAGTTCTTGAGAACGTTCCATATGCACTAGAGAAGAATGTATAAGCAGCTGTTGTGGGATGGAAGGCTCTGTAAATGTCAATTATGTCCAGTTTGTCTAATGTGTCATTTAAGGATGTTGTTTCCTTATTAATTTTCTGTTTGGATGATCTGTCCATATCTGACAATGGGGTATTTAAGTCTCCTATTCTGATAGTTTTTTTTTTTTTCTGTTTCTTCCTTTAGGTCTGTTAGAAATTGCTTTACATATTATGAGGCTCCCTGATTGGAAGCATAGATATTAATAAGTGTTATGTCTTTTTGGTGCATAATTCCCTTTATCATAATGAAGTTTTCCTCACAATCTTTCTTTACCATTTGTATTTTGAAGTCTATTTCATCTGATAGTAGTACTGCTACTCCTGCTTTTCACTGAATGCCATTTGCTTCAAATGTCAATTTCCACACTTTTGCTTTGAGTCTATATTTGTCTTTGGAGCTGAAATGTGTCTCCTGGAGGTAGCATGTGGTTGGGTTTCGTTTATTGATCCACTCTGCAACTCTGTGCCTTTTTATTCGTGAGATCAGTCCATTTACATTTAGGGTGATTATTGAAATATGAGATATTCTTATAGCCATTTTATCACTTGCTTTCTGGTAGCTTGGCATTTCCATTGCTTCCTTGTTCTTGTGTTTATTTTTTTCTTTATTTTGGTTGGCTCTTCTGGGTTTTACCTCTTGTTTTATGTCATATACTTCAGTTCCGAGTCTTCTGTGTGTGGTTAACATATAAATATGTAAGGGATAGTTATATATATACAGTTGTCGATTTTCTTCTGTGTGTGCATTGTCTCCATTCCCCTTTAAGAATTTGGATCTTTGAATCCTCTTTTCAGTCATTGTTTCTCAATTTGTTTCTATGTATGCTGATCGTTCATTATTATTTTCCTATAGCAAATCTTTTCTTATTGTTGAAGCTTATAATGCTCTGTTCTTAGTAAGGGTTGCGCTCCTCTGCTTCTATTTACCTGATTGTCACCTTACTTCTAATTATGTACTTTTTTATCCTTTTATTTTAGGCGAGCTGACTCCTATTTTCTGTAGTGCAAGACTCGTAGTGGAGAATTGCCTTAATTTTTGTATATCTGGAAAGGTCTTAATTTCTCCTTCATATCTAATGGAGAGCTCAAGTGGATACATTATCATAGGCTAATTGTTCCTTTCACTTAATAGTTTAAATATTTGATTCCTCTCCTATCTGGCTAGAAAGGTTTCAGCTGAGAAGTCCGACGATAATCTAATAGGTTTTTCATTATAAGTTATCGTTTTCTTCTCCCTGGCTGCCCTGAGAATTCTGTCTTTGTTGTTGATTTTTGATAATTTTAATACAATGCATCTTGGTGAAGGCCTTTTTGGTTGAAGTAATTGAGTGTTCTGTTGACTTACTGAATTCCAAGTTACAGCTAATTCTTTATATTTGGGAAATTCTCGTCAACTATTTGTCTGAAAATGCTTCCTAATCCCTGCATTTTTCTTTCCCTTCGAAAATGCTCATTATTCTTATGTTTCCTCTCCTGATGGTATCAGCTAGCTCTTGTATTTCTTTTTCATTATTTTTTGTTCTTTGGTTTCTCTCTTCCTCCTTCTGATTTATTTCCAGATTTCTGTCTTCAATATCACTCATCCTTTCCTCCATTTGGCTAACTCTATTTCCCAAGCTTGCTATTTCATTTTTCAACTCTTTGTGGTGTGTTTTTTTATCGCCAGAAGTTCTATTTGGTTCTTTTTGAGGGTTTCAATCTCCTTGCTCTGCTCATCTGGTTGTTTTTTCAATTCCTGAAATTATTTCAAATTTCTCAAATTGTTGATATGACTCATTTTGAAAGTCACTGAGTTTTTCAGAAGCACCATCCTGAATTTTCTGTCATTTAAGTTGCATATTTCTATGTTCGTAAGCTTATTTTCTGGAGATTTTTCCATTTCTTTCTGAGATGCCTTGTCATCTTGGCTGTTCATGGCATTTAATGGATTATTTCTCAGCCTGGGCATTAATGGAAGTGTATTGTGTTGTTTTTCCATGAAGAAGATTTATTATATAAAGGTATCTCTTTAGCCTGCTGCAAAGAAGTCACTTTTCTTTTGGTGGAATCCTTGTTTTATATAAAGCCTTAATAATGCATTTTTTGTTCTTATAGATATTTAATCATGCTCTACTCTCAGTTTCTGTCTCTGTCTTTGTTAGCAACATTTTCTGTAGCATTTGCTCAGATTTTCTTGGGCTTCTATGATTTTCAGTCTCAGAGGCTATGGGACGAGGGGCCCTCTGAGTTGAGCGATGGGGGCTGTGCCTCAGCCTCAGTTTTGCAACTGCGGCCAGTAAAAATCAACTCTTATTTTCTGCCAACCTTGCTTTTCTGCCTTTTGCTCTGATGACTGAGCCCTGCCGCTGGTCATGGGGAGCTCACAGCTTTTCCAGGCAGGGCCATTCAAGGAAGTTGCCACACCTTCTCCTCTTCCCCTCCTCCTACAGGTAGCTCTGGCGGCTGCGAGAGGCAGCTTCTTTATTTCTCCCAGTCCACCGCATGACACCCTGGGTTCTGACCTGTGGTAGCTCTCATGCGCAGATCCTATACTCAGACATGCTGGTGTGCAGTTTGGGTGTTTTTTGTTGAGTTTTACATGTTCAGCTTATTGTTGTTTCTAGGGGAGAGATCTGGGGATGTCTTTCATTCCATCATGTTTCCCAATTTCTTCTCTCTCTAATTTACTCTTAATCTCAGATGTCGTATTCATTTTTAACTGGTTTCCTTTTATATTTTTCATGTCCTTTTTTTTATGTTTTCTATCTCTTTGTTAAAGTACTCACTGAGTTCATCTACTCTTCCCCTGTATTCATTGAGCGTCTTTATAACCAGTGTTTTTAACTCTGCATCTGGTAGATTGCTTATCTCCATTTTGTTGAGTTATTTTTCTTGAGCTTTGTTCTGTTTTTTTTTCATATGGGACATGTTTGTCTCTCCATGTTGGTTGCCTCCCTAAGTAAGTGTCTATGTGTTAGGTAGGGATACTAAGTCTCCTGGTCTTAGAAGAGTGGCCTTATGTAGTAAGTGTCCTGTTGGGCCCATTTCCACAGTCTTTCCTAGTCACCTAAACAAGGTGCTCAAGGTGTGTCCCTTGTGTGAGTTGAGCCTTGGTTGCTGTTTGCGCATCAATGGGATGCATTGACATTCTGGCTGATTGGTTTTGAGAACTGGCCTCTGAGGGGCCAATCCTAAGGAGCATGATTCACTTTAAGAGGACATTGGTGCCTCTCCAGTCTGGTCTCCAGATGTGTCTTCCTCAGATGGACCCCTGGGTGGTTCTCTGGCTTTGGCTGTGATTGAAGCAGGCCACTGGGTGTGCCAGCTCAAGGGCCTCCTGGGAAGGGCCCAGCCACAAGACAGTTTCAGTCACAGCCTACACACTTCCAGGGCAACCTGTTGTAAGAGTCACCACCAATCTGCAGATGGCTGCCACTTGTGTTGAGCTTAGAGGTGCTTCAAGAGTCCAAGCCAGGAACTGAGAACTGCTGTTGCTTGTGCCAGGTTTAGGGCTTCTCAGTAATAGGTACAAGGAACACTGAGGCCAGATGCTGCTTCTTTGGGTTTTGTGAGCCTTGAGACATTTTAGAACCGTCCCCAGCATGAACCTAAACAGGCCATTTGTTGAGAAAAACCACTGGAGGGAAGTTGGGAGGGGGGACCAATGTTAGCCAGTTTGATGGAGACTCAGATATGGTAGCTGCCTGTCTCCACATGCTGAGAGTTGGGATGGCTCAACAAAGGAACAATGGGTACTATCAGCACTTCTGTCTGGAAGAAAGCTGCTCCTCTAGCCCTCACCCTCAAGCCAGACAACTCAGTTCCTCCCTGCATGACCCGGGCACTCTTTGAGCAGCTATTCTAGCACTGGAGTGCAAAGCAAGTGAGTCCATCACTGAGTAAGTTTGCTCTCCAGTCCTTTAAGAGTAATGTCTGCGACCCCCTCAAGCTTCTCTCTCACTCAGCCACAATCTCCCCTGGTTTTCACAGCCAGAGATTGTGAGGACTTCTCTTCCTGGTACTGGAACACTGGGCTGGGGAGTTTAGTGTGGGGCTGGGACCCCTTGCTCCTCTGGGGATACTTTTGCAGCTGGGATAACCCTCCTGATTCGTGATCCCTCATAATTATTTGATAATTGTTGTGCAATTGGCTTATTTTGCATCTCCTCTCCTCCAACCAGTCTCGGGGTTACCTCTTATGTATGCCCCAGTTGTAGGACTTCTGTTCAACCAGACCTCAGGTGACTCCCAGTGATGGTTGCTCTGTAGTTTCATTGTAATTTTAATGTGATTTTGAGAGGAAGCAAGCATAGCATCTATCTTCTGAACCATCTTGACTGGAATCCTGATCTTTATATGTTCTTAATATATATTCTTTGTCAGAAATGTTATTCACAGTTATTTTTCCTTAGGTTATGACTTATATTTTTATTATCTTAGTACTGTTATTCATAAAAAAAAGTTTTTATTTCGATAAAGTTCATTTCATTGTATTTTTCTTAATGATATTTTTCCTTTGGTGCCAAAGCTAATAATTTGTTGCTTAATCTGAAGAAAGGTTTTTTTTTCCTATGTTTTTAATTAAGTTTTATACTGTACAATTTTACACTTAGTTCTATGATCCATTTGAGCTAATTTTTAGATAGCACTAGACATATAATATATATACAGTTGATCCTTGAACAATACAGGACTGAATTGCACAGGTCAACTTTTATGTGGATTTTTAATAAATAAAAACAGTAAATGTATTTTCTTTTCTTTATGATTTTCTTCATTACATTTTTCTCTAGTTTACTTTATTGTATGACTACATTATACAATAATATAAAATACAAAATAAGTATTAATCAATTGTTTGTTATTGGTAAGTCTTTTTGTTAACAGTGGACTATTAGTAGTTAAGTTTTTGAGGAGTCAAAAATCATACATAGATTTTTTTTACTGCAGGTGGTTTCAGTACCCCTAACCCCTGCATTGTTTAATTTACCACAAGAAAATACTATTTCAATTATTGCATTAAAAACGTTCCTTTAAATTTAACATTTATTTTTGTTAAGACATCTTAACAAACTTGATATGGAAAGAAACATCCATAAACTAACAAAAAATATACATCAAAAGGCTTATTAATTTTTATACTTACTGGTGGAAATATAGGCAATTACAGTTAACAACAACATGAAAGTAACTTATCCCATCATGTCTATTTAACATTGTATTAAAGAAAATAATTTATAAGTAATAGAATTAAAAAGAAAAATCAAAATTGTTATTCACAAGCAATATGATGATTTATACAATAGAAACATTCTAAGAAATCTATAGGTGAATTATTAGAATTAAGAATTGAATAATTTAATCCAGCAAGATATGGATAAAAATCAATAAAATCAAATAAAATTAATATAATCAACAAAACCAATAAAATTCCTATACTTTATATGTAGTCGTATAGAAAATATAAATTTAAAAAGATCCCATTCACAATAGCAGCATAATAACAAGAATAGGGGAGACAAACTATAATAAAAATAGGTAAAATATATGTAATATAATAGAAAGCAACAGGGCTATAGAAATAAAAGCCAGTATCTTAGGGAAGAGTTACCAGGACTGCCAGGACATAGTGCAGTCAGAGCATACTTCACTGAGAATATGAAATTTGAGCAAAGACTTGAAGAAGGTAACATAGGTAGTCAAAAAGAAAGGTATCATAGCCAGAAGGAACAGAGTACAGTGACTCTAAGATGAGAGCATGAATGACTTATCTGAGGAACAGCGAAAAGTGTATGGCTTGATGTTGCTGACATATGCGCAATAAACACATGATAAGATAGTCATTGAAGTGACATTGGGAACAGTGCAAATATCCATAATTAGTACAATAGATAACTTGTGATATGTTCATTTATAAAATGAAATATTATGCAGCTATGAGAAAAAATGTTAGTTCTAAATTTGTCAACATAGATAACCCCGATACAACAACTTGAGTAAAACAGCAAGTTTTAAATATATATGAGTAATTATATAAATGTTATAACTGCATGTATCGACTTTTATGTATATAGGTATATTGCTTATAAATACGTGTTTACATAGAAAAATGATAAATGCATGAACAAGAAGAACACACTACTGCAAGTTTATTGGTTCCTTCCAAAGGAAGCAGTTTGAAATTAGTGAGAAGTCGAAAAGGACCTTATGCCATCTGTAATGATTTATTTTTAAATAAAGCTGAAACAAAAATAGTAAAACATTATAATTTATTAAATCTTGGTGGTGGATATTTGAGTACTTGGTATGTTATTATTCACTTTATGTGTTCTAATACATTTTATGATTTAAAAATAACTACAATTAATCCAAAAGTTTCTCTGTTAGAAGTAAGCTCTTAGGTATCTGGGTTGCTACCAATTATATACTAGTTTTATTTTTTCATGTCTATTTTACTACACTGTAGGTCTTTAAAGAGGTAGGTAATATTAACTTCATGTATGCAGTTCCTAAAATGCCTAGTGTAGTGTCTTATATGGAATAAATATTTGATAAACCTGAAAGAATTATTAAAATCTCATGTAATCAATATACCTCTAATAGGCACCAGGGATTTTCCTCATGTTTGTGACTGAAATGATCGATTTACAGTAAAGAATAGAAGACACGTATGTGAGAGTTTGAATGTTTATAAATGTTACATTCAGCTCTAGTTAAAAACAAAGAAAAACAAACAAAAAATCAGGTGGCCATTTTTTCCTGAGTGTAGTGAAGAATATGTAGCCTGGAAGGGTTGACACCTAAATATATGAATATGTAGAAGCATGTATATTAGTTTATAAGCCAGGGCTCATTACTACAGAATAGACAGTGGGAGAAGGCAGTCCTTCCAGGTCAGTACTCATAAAAAGCAATAAGGCAGTAAGCTAAAATGAAAGAAAATGGTGCAGGGAGATGGGTAATTTACTTGACAGGTTAGCAATTTTTAATGATAATGAAGATCACCTGCACAAAGAAATTATGTCCCTTTCTGTGTTCATCTGTATATTTGATTTTAACAGCCTAGAATGAGGTTAGCTAGATAATAAACTTAGCTATGAGGTTTATATTTATTTCAAAGCACAGATTTTACAAAACTATAAGTGGCAATTCAAAATGTGTAACATTTGGTTGTTAGAAAGACATGCTTGGCTTTAAAAGTTGACTTTATTTTTCAACTACAAAAACTCAAAAAAAAATACATGGCCTCGGTATGAAGAAAACTCACCTTTCATTTATGCACGATTGAAGTCATTCATAATAACACATATACACATGGGATTGTTTTCTAAATGCAATCATTATTTCCATGGGATGCTATTATGGTTTTTTTCAATATACTACCAAATTTTCAGTTCTCTAATTGAAAATTTTATTACAACTGGATATATATGGTATACATATTTTACATATGTATATATATATTGCATATACATATATTGTATATGAAAAATGGGAAAATTTCAATGAAATGTTAATATATTGACTTTAATTTGATGCCTCAAATATTTTTACCTTTATTTTTACTTTTTTTTTTAGTTTTTCCTCTCTCCTCGGCTTCATTTAAACATAATAGACAATTAGTTGCTCACATTTACATTGTAAAATTCAATGAGTTTTTTCAATTATAGTTGGCATACAATAATATATTCATTTAAGTTGTACAGCATAGTCATTAGAAATCTATATAACTCACAAAGTGATCACCCAATAAATCTAGTATCTTTCTTCCCCTTACATGTTTATTACAACATTATTAAATATTTTCCTTATGCTATACTTTATATCTCCATGTATATTTTGTAACTATCCATTTGTACTTCTTAATCTCTTTGCCCTTTTTTTTGCAGCATCCCACCATTAGTAGCCCTCAAATATTCTCTGTATCTATAAGTTTATTTCAATTTTTGTTGGTGGTGTTATTTTGTCCTTTAGATTTCACATGTACAATAAATCATGCAATATTTGTCTTTCTCTATCTGACCAATTTCATTGAGAGCAATATCCTCTAGGTCCATCTAGGGAATATCTTTTTCTATCCCCTTTCTTTTACTCTGTGTGTGTCTTTTAATCTGATGTGAGTCTCTTGTAAACAGCACATGTAGGGATCTTGATTTCTTATCCATTCAGCCATCCTATATTTTACTTGGGGCACTTAATTCTTTTCCATTTGAGGTACACGTTGATAGAAATGTAATTATTACCATTCTTTATTTATGTTTTTGATACTTGTTTTTTCTTCTTAAAGAAGTTCTCTTACATTTCCTGTAATACTGGCTTGGAATTGATAAATTCATTTAGCTTATTTTTGTCTGGGAAGCTCTTCATCTGTCCTTTAACTTTAAATGATAGTTTTGCTGGATAAAGAATTCTTGGGTTAGATCCTGTGTTTTCATCACGTTGAATATTTTGTGCCAAGCTCTTCTATCCTGCATAGCATCTTTTGAGAAATCAGGTGCCAGTCTTATGGGTGCTCCCTTGTAGGTAACTAACTGCGTTTCTCTTCTTGCTTTTAAGATTCTCTCTTTGTATTTAATCTTTGGAATTTTAATGATGATGTGTCTTTTTGTGGGTTTCTTTGGGTTCCTCTTTTTTGGAACTCTCTGAGCTTTCTGGGGTTTTATGTCTATTTCTTTCACCAGGTTAGGGAAGTTTTCCATAATTATTTCTTCAAATAGCTCTTCAATGTCTTGTTTTCCTTCACGTACCCCTATAAAATGGATATTTTTACATTTAATTGTGTCCCATAGGCTCCTGAAATTATTATTATAGTCTCAGCTTTTTTCTTGTTGTTCTGATTGAGTGTCCTTGGATTCCCCATCCTCTATGTCGATGGTTTGATTCTCTTCTTTATCCACTCTGTTCATTCCCTCTAATATATTTTTCCTCTCAGATAAAGTATTCTTCATTTCTGACTGGTTCCCTTTTATAATTTCCATGTCCATTTTTTTTTATCTCTTTGTTAAAGTTCTCACTGAGTTCATCTACTCTTGCCCTAAGATCACTGAGCATGTTTATAACCAGTCTTTCGAACACCACATCTGTTAGAATCCTTGTCTCTATTATTCTTGCATCTCTGTTCTGTTCTCTCACATGATTTCTGCTTCTTTGTATTCCCATTTTGGCTGCCTTTCTGTGTATGTTTCTATATACTAAGCAAAGCTCATAAGTCTCCTGGTCTTATTATTGCGGCTTTGTGAAGTAGGTGACCAGTGGCGCAGTCCTGAGAGAGGTTCAGCTGCAGGCCAAGTTTAGGCCCAGGCTGTGCACCACCGGGGCCACCTGTTGAGATTCAGCAAGCAATCCACAGATGCTGTGCTTATAGTTGCCTCAAGAGGCCATGCTAGAAACTGTGGTCAGCTGCTATCAGTGTGAGTCTAGGTGCTGCTCAGCAAGGGGCACCTGACTCCCTGAGAATACACTTGATTGTGGCTTGGGGGGTGGTGTGAGTTAGGGGAAGTCAAGTTTCATGGAATATTCTGGGTGGAGCCACGTCTCTTATCCAGTTAGATGAAGCCCCAGCTACGTCAGTCCTGGGTCCACACATGGGGATTGGGGGAAGGGCTCAACAAAGGAATAATGGATACTGCCAGCACCTTTGCCCAGGAGAGATCTTTGCCTCTGTTTCTCTCTCTGACAATTCAGTGTTCCCCTGTAAGTCCCTGGTTCCCTCTGTGTAGCTGACCCATCACTGGTGCTCAGAGCAAGTAGGTATGTCACCGTGAGAGTCTGCTGGTGGATATGGCCCCTTGAAGAGGTGTCTGCTGCTGCCAGCTGCCACTACCACAGCCTCTGTCTCACTCAGGCACTCAGGACCAGGCAGCCTCATGCCTTTGTCCCCTCTGAACTTCTACTGTTGCAGCTTGATCAATTATTTCTTTTCCTAGTTGTAGTGCTTCTGTCCGTCTAAATCCCAGGTGACCTTGCCTGCTGTTGCACTGTGTTTCTGTCACAACTTTAATTTGGTCGTAAGAGGGATGAACGAAGCCTCTATATTCTATGCCATTCCACTTCCTCTTATGCCTCAAATATTAAAACAGTGTTTTATCTAAGCTTATTTAGTAGAAATGTTCTACAAATAAGAACAAAGACAATCTAAGGGATTTGTGTGCACTGTGTATGATTTTAAGAAGTAAAATTGAGATATTTCAGTCAATGTTCTGAATGACTGATAACTTTCTAGACAGACTGACCTGGCTCTATGCTGAACAAACTAGTATTGCATTGCTTAGTTTAGAATCAGCTTTTCTCCTGAGGAACTATGAAATTGGGACAGGGAGACACTGAGTTTGAGGACCCATTTTACTTATGAGGAAACAAAGATTCAGAGATATTAAGTAACTTGCCAAAGAACACCATCATGTTCAAAAATAAAATCAATACGAAGGTGATTAGAAATTCTCTCCTGTGGGACACAGAAGCAGATGTATATAAACTTGACATGGCCAACTGATTCACATGGACTTCCCAGATTTTATGTATATAAAAGACATAGTGGACAACCTGCCAATTTATGAATCTATGTAAAAAATAAATTATGGAATCTGTACAAACCTAGAATCTTCAGCCTTTAGTAACTTCTAAATCCTAGACAAAAGGATTTAAGAAGTTAAAATGTAGATGACTATTTTCATTTCTTTCTTTATTCAAGTTTTGACTTTCAAAAAATGAAGTGGATCTTAAGTTTAGGGTCAAGTTTGTAAATTGTGTCAAAGACAGATTTTTAAAAGACTGTGACTTAAGACAGACTCTTATCAAAGGAGTGCATATAAAAAAAGCATAACATGTTTGACAGGACACTGGCTAACTTGACAGAAGCAATTCCAAAATATAATATATGATGTAAGGAAATAGTGGTAATAAAAGGTGAACATCACTTATTACCTTTACATACACAAATAAATTTTGCCATGTTGTCCTAATGTTTTCATGTCTTTTTTTCTAAAGCTATGTTTACAGTTGATAAGCAAAATCAATTGTTGAGATTTTGTGTTTGACCTCAGTCTGTTTTGGTCATTTGTCATTAATATTTTTTTTCTTTCTTTCAAAAAGGCTATTAGGATTATATTAGGATTATATTAGAGTTATCAATAAATACTTGTTAAATGTGTGTATATATGTACACATTTAACAAGTATTTATTGATAACTCTAAGTATCTCATTACGCCTTTGAGATAAAAACGAGCATAACACAGCTTTCTGTAAACTCTGGGAAAAAAGACAATAAAAAGGAAAGGAGAACAAATTATGCACAATCTCTGTTTTCATAAAGCTTGCATCCTATAGGGCACAGAGTATGAAAAATGTATTGTGCATTTTAAAAGTTAGAGCCCTGACAATGATGATAGGCTTTGTAATTTGACTTAACAAC
The DNA here is from genome assembly GCF_000325575.1 of Pteropus alecto. Lineage (NCBI taxonomy): Eukaryota > Metazoa > Chordata > Mammalia > Chiroptera > Pteropodidae > Pteropus > Pteropus alecto. Next base: position 411,156 of record NW_006440131.1, read on the forward strand.
CAAGGGGTATGCAGAGAGAAAGGAAAAAGAGGAATGGTATGAGTAAAAGGGCTGAGATGGGAATGGACTCTTCTTATTCATGTGACCTTTGAATGTCAAGCTAAGAGAATTAGATTTTATCTTGTAAGCATCTGAATAGGGTACACCATGATGAAAGCAATGCTTTAGAAAGATCATCATGTTAGCTATTTAAGGTCTGTATGTATAGCTCAACACTCCTCTAGTGCACACAGTTTTTGAAGAAGCCACGTTCTTGTTTTGTTTTCTGTGCACCTGTGCCAAATCCATAGATTGAAACTTAAAGAAAATAACAGGTCTGTTAGTATGGGGAGAATAAATTCTGGTATCTCAAATCTTAGAATCTCAACTTTATTCAAACCAAATGGTGTTGGAGGTGGAGGCAGGAAGTGGGAAGGACACAATGACAAGAAAACCCTGGTGAAAGTTGTGAGCTAGGGAACATTTCATTAGTCATTTTCTTTTAGATTATCAAACACTCAGTCAATGGGGGTAGGAAAAACATTTTTTTCCAGTACAGTATATGAATCTTAGGTGAAAGACTGCAAATTGCACCAGGAGTTGAACATATCTATTTCCCATTGTATATTTAGAAGAAGGATTCTTCCCGGTGCTAACTGGAATGAGAGTGCAGCCATGTAATGTCCAGGGCTGGGACTATATAATGGTGGCTTTATTTGAGAATGAATAGAGAAGAAAGAAACATAGCAACAATGACAAAAATGACATAGAGCCTGGGAAGAAATTATTTATTTTCCAAAACATTTGGAGGCTAAAATATGAATTTGGTAAATGATTTCCTATAAAACAAAACAAAACAAAACAAACAAAACAAAAAAAGTAATACATTGTTATAATCTCCATCAAAATAAAACATATTTAGATCCTCTGAAATGAAGTAAAAGGCTAAAAAAAAGCAATCTGAAATGAATAGACAATTGATTAAGATGGGAATAGGGTAAACTACAAGGAAACTAAGAAAATTAAATGAGTAATGAAATCTGCACTGGAGACTCTATAAATTATAATCATGTATGTAAAAAATTAAATCAATGATATTGGGAATGTAGTCCTTAATAAAAAATAGATAAATATTATGTTAATAGTATGCAAATATGAAAGAGAAAGAATAAGATCTAGCACAAGAAGAAAAAATTAAAAGATTGATTACACCTGTAATAATAAAATAAATTGTCCTGATTAAAATTTTAAAAACCTGCAAAATTTAGTAAAGATAGCAATGTGGAAACATGTTCTTAACCTATAAACTTTGCATTCCTCAGAAATAAACAAAGGAGATTTGGGAACTCTGAAGGAGATGGTGGACTAGGTGAAAGCAGGGTTCGCCTCCTCCCAGGGCTGCATTGTAATTACAACCAAATTATAAAATAATCAGCGTGGAGAATCACCTGAAGTCCAGCGGATCATGACACTTATGTCTGATAATAAAGAAGGAGCCACATTAAAGCCGGTAGGAGGGGCAAGTGTTCTAATTCAGATGGAACAGCACCCACTGGTGGTGGAGGATCACCGGGAGGGAGAGCGTAGCTGCAGAGGCTCCCCTGATTGACAGGGGGATCCTGGCTTCATTTGGAGGGTCCCAAGCACAGGGGCCAAGCCCAGGGAAGAGGATATACCAATAACTCTGACCGTAAAAACTAGAGGGTTTCTGGCCATCTGGGTGAGATAGGTGGAGACTGAAATCCTAGACTCCCCTTTGAAAGACCCACATACAGGCTTTCTGACCTGTGGACTCTAACAGGGGATACCGATGGTGGGTTAGAGGTTCCCATGGGATTCATACCAAGAAAGTCTGCATTACCTGGCAACAGAACAAGGGCTGGAAGGGCAGCCACCATTGTGCCTTAGTCCTGCCCCCTACTTGGCAATCAATAGACCTGGCCAGATTGACTGTGCAGACCCCTACAATAGGGCCATTAGGAAGCCCTGGCCTGAAAAGATCAGCCCGTCCCACCCAACCTGTAGATTGCCTGGGGTATTTGTTGCTAGTTGGCTGCCACACCCTGCACCAATTCAAGACCAAACATTTGCAGCTGGTCTCCAACTATGAGCACGCATTTTCGAGATAGTTTCAAGCAGATCACAGCTGCCAACACAAACTTGGGCAGATTTGGGGGATCTGTGGGCCAGTCCCAGAGAGTAGTTCCTCTTGCTGTAATCTGGTACTGGTGTGAAAATGCATGAAAGGTTATCAAAGTCTCAGCAAGACTGAGGCTGTGTTGATATGACTGCCATTATCTCCCTGAGACCCTGTCTCACCCTACCTATAAATTGCCCCAGGTGACTCATTGACAATGAACCACCACAGACCTGCTCCTCCCCCCAGGTACTCCAAGGAACACAGGCAACAAACTTTGGCTAGCGCAGGGCTGGTACTGCACAGAAATCAGTTTCAGACAAACCTCTGCTGCCTGCAAGAGTTGCAATATTGTGTCCGGAGAGCACAAGGGTCTGTGCGACCACCCCAGATGGCAGCTGGTCTCACTGTGATCTGTGACTACAGCAGGAACGCCCAGACACAGAAGTTGCAGAAAAACTGAGGCTGTATTGGCCCGATGGCCCTTGTCTCCTTGAGATCCCACTTCACCCAAGCTACGAAGTGCCTGCAGCCCATTGACAGGCAGCCTCCTGTGCCCTGCTTGGTTCTGGGGTTACGCAGTCTGCTCAGGCAACAGGCCTTAGCTAGCACAGTGAGTGTATTTCAGGGAAAACAGTTATGGGCAGACCATTGCTGCCTGTACGAGCTGCAATATCTCTTGAGAGGATCCCAGGGATCTGTATTGGCCTGATGGCTCTTGACTCCCTGAGCTCCTGCCCCATCCAATACACAAAGTGCCCACCACACATTAATAGTCAGCTGCCCCTGCCCTGGGTTGGCTCATTCAGGCCCAAGGTGGGCAGCAGCTGACCTTGTTAAGAGTGGAAACTTATACAGGGAGCCACAGAGACCGTGCTGGCAGGTAAACTGATACTGTGCTGGCAGGGGAAACTTACTCTATAGACCCAGGAGACTCCTGGGGTCCCTGAACAACCCAACATTCATATCACCTGGAAATTCTCCCAGTTTCAGAGACTCAAGAGCAACTCAAGCAGGGTCAGACCTGGAGGAGCACTGGTCCCTCTGCTGAACTGCTTTAGGTAAGGTTCGGGGATAACTGGATTGCTGCCTACAGCATTGTTTCTTCCCCTTACCTATAGATCCAGCATAGGCAACCATCTGTGAATTGCTTCGTAGATCCCACCAGGTAGCCCTGAGCAATCAAAGGCAGTAATTGACTTTGGCCTACTGGGGAGCCCCTCTCAAGGGGCCACAAAAACAACATATCTGGAGGCTGGCACCAGACCACAAGAGAGCAAGTCCTGACTACCTCCAGTAGTGGTGCACACAAAGGGTGGTTGCAACAAGAACACAAGCCTGCTAGGGCAAATTCCACTCAGTAGGGTCAGCCCTCACACAGCAACTCTTACCTTGTGGGTGTAGCCAATTTCCACAATTGGTCAGCCTCAGTGTTAATCTCATCCACTGATACACTAACAATAAATTCTTGATGACAACAGAAGATCACACAAAAAACATACAAAGATCACGTCCAAAGTCCCTGGCAGAGGGGATCAGAGAGATTGTGCCACTGGGCCACACAGGACACCTTCCACATTAGGCCATCTGGCCAAGGCTGAGAGACCAAACAAATAGTCAGGACATACAGAAACGACCACAGAGAGATAGTAAGCATAAAAAAGAACACAGAAACCATAAAAAAAGAACCAGAGAGAAATGATAAATATAATAACTGAAATTAAGAATACACTAGAAGGAGTCAAGAGTAGACTGGATGAAGCAAAGACCGAATCCACAAACTGAAAGAAGGTAGCAGAATACACCCAATGAGAACAATAAAAATTAAAATATGAGGATAGTTTAAAAGGCTTTTGGGACAACCTGAAGGAGAATAGAGAGAGCAAAGGATTGAAAATCTATTTGAAGAAATAATGACAGAAAACTTTCCTAACCTGGTGAAGAAATTAGACTTACAAGTTCAGGAATCACATAAAGTCTCAAAAGAGAAGAATTCAAATAGACTCACACCAAGACACATCATCATTAAAATGCCAAAGGTCAAAGACAAAGAGAGAATCTTAAAAGCAGAAAGAGAAAGGCAGCTAGTTACTTACAAGGGTACCCCCATAAGAATGTTTGCTAATTTTTCAATGGAAACTTTGCAGACCAGAAGGGACTCACAAGAAATAGTCAAAGTTATGAAAAAAAAGAACCTACAACCACAAATACTATACCCAGCAAGGCTTTTGATTAAAATGGAAGAAGAGATAAAGATATTCTCTGACAGGAAAAATCTTAAGGAAATCATTACCAGCAAACCAGTATAACAAGAAATGTTAAAGGGACTTCTGTTAAAAGAGAAGGGGTAAAAAAGAAAATAGAAATAACAAATATGAATAATAAAATGGCAGTAACTATGTAGCTATCAGTAATCACTTTAAATGTAAATGGATTAAATGTTCCAATCAAAAGGCATAGGGTAGCTGAATGGACAAGAAAACAAGACACATGCATATGTTGTCTACAAGAGACCTACTTCAGATCAAATGACACTCACAGATTCAAAGTAAAAGGATCGAAAAAGTTATATCACACAAATGGCAATGAAAGAAAAGCCAGGGTAGGGATACTTATATCAGATAAAATAGATTTTAAAACAAAGGCTATAAAAAGAGACAAAGAAAGGCATTACATAATGATAAAGGGATCAATATGTCAAGAGGACATGACCGTAGTAAACATGTACACACCCACAAAGAAGCACCTACATGCATAAAGCAATAACTGACTGGCATAACAGGAGAGATCAACAGTAATACACTCATAGAAAGAAACTTTAACACCCCACTGACACCAATGGAAAGATTTCCAAAAAAAGAATCAACAAGGAAACAATGAACCTAAAAGACACACTAGACCAGATGGATTTAATAGATATTTTCAGGGCATGTAACCCTAAAGAAGCAAAATATACATTCTTCTCAAGTGTACATGGAAAATTTTCCAGGAGAGACCACATTTTAGGACACAAAACAAGTCTCAATATATTTAAGAAGATTGAAATCATATTAACCATCTTCTCTGATCAAATGGTATGAAACTAGAAATCAACTACAAGAAAAACACTGGAAAATACACAAAAACATGGAAGCTATATAACGTCCTACTAAAGAAATAATGGGTTATCAAAAAGATCAAGGAAGAAATCAAGAGATATGTAGAGACAAATGAAAATGAAAACACAGCGACTCAAAATCTATGAGACACAACGAAAGCAGACCTAATAGAGAAATACATAGCAATACAGGCCTACCTCAAGAAACAAGAAAAAGCTCAAAAAAAAAAATCTAAACTTATACATCAACACACACACACACACACACACACACGCACACACACGCACACGCACACACACACACTCACACACACACACACACACACAAAAAAAAAACTAGAAAAAGAACAGCAAACAAAACCCAAAGTGAATAGAAGGAAAGAAATAATAAAGATCAGATTGGAAATAAATTAAATGGAGTCTAGAAAAAACAATACAAAAAGTAAATGAAACCAAGAGCTGGTTCTTTGAAAGAATAAACAAAATTGACAGAACTTTACCCAGATTCATCAAGGAAAATAAGAGGACTCAAATAAATAAAATCTGAAATGAAAGAGGAGAAATAACTACGGACTCCACAAAAATACAAAGGAATATAAGAAAATACTAGGAACAATTATATGTCAACAAATTGGACAATCTGCAAGAAATAGACACATTCCTAGAAACATACAATCTCCCAAGACTTAGTCAAGAAGAAAGAGAAAATATGAACTGACCAATTACCACGCAAGAAATAGAATCAGTAATCAAAACCTCCCCCAAAAACAAAAGTTCTGGACCAGATGGTTTCATACACGAATTTTATCAAACTTTCAAAGAAGAATTATCACCTATTCTTTTCAAACTATTCCAAAATATTCAAGAAGAAGGAAAGCTCCCTAACTCCTTTTATGAAGTCACCATTACTTTGATTCCAAAACTAGACAAATACATTAGAAAAAAAGAAAACTATAGGCTGATATCTCTTATGAACATTGATGCAAAAATCTTCAACAAAATATTAGCAAACCGAATTCAGCAATATATTAAAAATATCATATACCATGATCAAGTTAGATTTATTCCTGGGATGCAAGGTTGATATAATATCTGCAAATCAATTAACAAACCAAAATATAAAACCCATATGATCATATCAATAGATGTAGAAAAAACATTCAACAAAATCCAGCATCCATTTATTATAAAAAATAAAGTGGGAATAGGGAGAGCATCCCTCAATATAATAGAAGCTATATATGACAAACCTACAGCTAACATCATACTTAATGGGGATAGGTTAAAAGCATTTTCCTTAAGCTCATGAACAAGACAAGGATACCTACTTTCACCACTCCTCTTCAACATTGTATTGGAAGTCTTAGCCACAGCAATAAGACAAGAAAGACTAAAAAAAGGTATCTGAACTGGAAAGGAAGAAGTAAAACTCTCGTTATTTGTTGATGACAGGATACTATATATAGAGAACCCTAAAGATTCCGCCAAAAAACTGTTAGAACCGATTAATGATTTCAGTAAAGTAGCAGGTTATACAATAAATATTCAGAAGTCAGTGACAATTTTATATACCAATGATGAACTTTCGGAAAGAGAAATTAAGAAAACAATCTCATTTATATTTGCATTGATAACCATAAAATTTGAGAATCGAATTAACCAAGGAGGTAAAAGGCCTGTTCTGAGAGAATTATAAGTCATTGAAAAAATAAATTGAAGATAGAAATAAATGGAAGCATATACCGTGCTCATGGGTAAGAAGAATCAATATCGTTAAAAGGGCCATACTACCCAAAGCAATCTATAGATTCAATGCAAACCCTATCAAAATACCAACGGCATTTTTCAGAGAGATAGAACAAGTAATCCTAACATTTATATGGAATCATAAAAGACCCCAAAGAGCCATGGCAATCTTGATAAAGAAGAACAAAGTTGGAGGTATCACATTATCTGATATCAAACTAACCTACAAGGCTATAGTAATCAAAACAATATGCCATGGGCATAAAAACAGATACACTGATCAATGGAACAGAATAGATAGCCTAGAAATAAATCCACACCTATATATAAATGTAATATGTGAGAAAGGAGGCAAGAATATACAATGGGGTAAAGTCAGTCTCTTTAGTAAATGGTGGTAGGAAAATTGGACAGATACATGCAAAAAAAAAAAAAAACTTGGACTGGACCACTTTTTTATACAATATAAAAGAATAAACTCAAAATGGATTAAAAACTTAACTGTAAGACTGGAAACCATAAAATTCCTAGAAGAAAACATAAGTAGCACATTCTCTGATATTACTCTTAGTAATATTTTTTTCTGATCTATATCCTCAATCAAGGGAAACAAAAGAAGTAATAA
>NW_006440131.1:421689-448940 GCF_000325575.1 Pteropus alecto
GTGTATACATATATATATACAGATAACTATTGTGTGTGTGTATATATATATATATATATACATAACTATTGTACATATATATATACACTATATATGTGTATGTATATATACAATTGTCCATTTTCTTCTGCGTGTGCCTTATTTCCATTTCCCTTTCTAATTGTGATTTTCGAATCCCCCCTTTTCAGTCTTTGTCTCAATTTGTCCCTATGTATGCTGAACATTTATTACTATCTTGCTCTAGCAAATCTCTTCTTATTGTTTAAGCTTATAATGCCGTGTTCTTTGTAAAGGTTATACTCCTCTGTTTCTATCTGCCTTATAGTCACCTTACTTCTAATTATGTTGTTTTGGTCATTTTGTTTTAGGTGAGCTGATCCCTCTCAGTGTTTCCTGTACTGCTGACATCATAGTATAGAATTCCCTCAATTTTTTGTATGTATGGAAAGTCTTTACTTCTCCTTCATATGTAAATTATAGCTTAGCTGGATGCATTACTCTTTGCTGATAGCTCTCTTCACTTAATAGTTTGAATATTTGATTCCACTCCTTTCTGAATTGTAAGATTTGTGCTAAGAAGTCTGATGATAATCTAATGGGTTTTCTTTTATAGGTTACTGTCTTCTTTTCCCTGGCTGCTTTGAGAATTCTGTCTTTGTCGTTGATTTTTGATAATCTTAATATAATGTGTCTTTGTAAAGGCCTTTTTGGGTTGACATAATTGTGTATTCTGTTGACTTCTTGAATTCCAAGCTCCAGCTAATTCCTTAGATTTGGAGAATTCTTGTCAACTATTTGTCTGAAAATGCTTTCTAGTCCCTGCTCCTTTTCCTCGTCTTTGATAATGCCCATTATTCTTATGTTTCCTCTCCTGATGGTAACAGCTAATTCTTCTATTTCTCTTTCATTATTTTTTTCTTTCTTTAGTTTCTCTCTTCTTTCTTCTGATTTATTTCTAGTTTTCTGTCTTTGATATCACTGATCCTTTTCTCTATTTGGTCAACTCTACTTCCCAAGCTTGATATTTCATTTTTCAACTCTGGCAGTGTGTTCTTCATCATCTCCAGAAGTTATATTTAGTTCTTTTTGATTGTTTCAATCAGCTTGCTCTGCTCATGTACTTGTTTTTTCAATTCCTGAAATTGTTTATATGACTAGTTTCATATCTCAGTGAGTTTTTTCAGAAGTACCATCCTGAATTCTCTGTCATTTAAGTCACATATTTCTATGTCTGTAAGCTTATTTTCTGGAGATTTTTCTCTTTCTTTCTGAGATGGCTTGTCACCTTGGTTGTTCACGGTGTTTAATGGACTGTTTTTCCACTTTGCCATTAATGGAAGTGTATTCTACTCCCCGCCCCCTCAAAAGATTTATTATATAAAGGTCTCTTTTTAGCCTGCTGCAAAGATGCAAGGAAGGCACTTTTCTTTTGATTTTTAATAGGTGGTGTCTAAACCTCTTGGATCCTTGCTTTATATAAAGCCTTGATAATTTGTTTTTCTTTATAGATGTTTAATCATGCTTGCTACCCTCAGTCTCAGTCCCTGTTAGTGTTAGTGACTGTTTTGGTAGTGTTTGCTCAGATTCCCCTGGGGCTCCACAGTGTTCAGTTTCAGATGATATGGGGATTAGGGCCCTCTGTGTTCAGGGTTGGGGGCTGCGGCTCTGCCTCAGTTTTGCTATGTCGTCTGGTAAAAATCAACTGTTGTTTCTTTGCCATTCTGCTTTTCTGCTTTCTGCCCTTATGACTAGGCCCTGGTGCTGGCCGTGTGGAACTCACAACTCTTCCAAGCAGGGCTGTTCAGGGAACTCTCTGTACTTTCTTTCCCTCCCCCTCATCCTACAGGAAGCTCCAGCAGCTGCGAGAGGCAGCTTTATTTCTCCTAGTCCACGGCCCGACACCCAGGGTTCTGATTTGTGGTAGTTCTTATGCGCAGATCCCACGCTCAGACATGCTGGTGTGTAATTTGGGTGATTTTTGTTGTTTTAGATGTTCAACTTATTGTTTCAAGGGGAGAAATCTGGAGATGTCTCTCACTTCACCATGCTTCTCCAAACTTTCCAGTGGTAGAGTTTTACAGGAAGCCTGTAGGGAACAGATGGCCTCAGGGTGTTCTGGGCCTTTTGCTGAGCTGTCACAGGCCTGGCACTGGAGGCAGTTGGCTTAGGGATGCAGCCTGGCCTCTCACATACTCCCTCTGGTCTAGAACATGCAGAGGCCAACTTTAAATCTTGGTGTAGTTCCTATCAGGTAGCCTGAGATTAGTCATAGGCAGTGACTGATCTTGATGTGCATATGATGCCATCCCTATGGCCCCAGATTCAATAGACCAGGTGGCTGGGTTCAGACTATAGCAAAGAACCATCCAATTAGTCTCATGAGCAGCACAGCCAAAGGATGGTCTCAGCAGATATCAGAGCCAACTAGAGCAAGTCCCGCTTCATGAGGTCAGCCCCAACACAGCAGTTCCTATGCTGTGCTCATGGCCAATCCTCACAGATAGGCAGCCTGAGGGCCAGTCCTGCCCACTTATGTGCCAACAGCAATCGAGATTCAACTACAACATGAAGGCACACACAAAACATACAAGGGGCGTGCTGGGAGCACCTGGCACAGGTAAATAGATAGACTGAACCACTTGGCCTCACAGGGCACCTACTACACAAAACTACTCAACCAATATTGGAAGAATTAGCACATCTACCTAGTATGTAGAAACAAACATAGAGAGGCAGCCAAAATGAGAAAACAAAGAAAAATATTCCAAATGAAAGAAGGAAATAAAACCCCAAAACAGAACTAAAAAAATGGCAACCAATCCAGTAGATACAGAGTCCAAAACATTTCTTATAAAAATACTCAAGGAATTTAGTAAAAATTTCAACAAAGAGATGGAAAACATGAATCAGTCAGAAATGAAGAATACGATAAGTGAAATAAAGAATATGCTAGAAGAAATTAACATCAGCTTATAAGAAAGGGACTATAAAATCGGCAATTTGTAAGGCAAGCTTCCAGAAAACACCCAATCATAACATCAAAAAATAAAATAAAATAAAATAAAATGAGGGTAGTTTAAGGGACCTCTGCAACAACATCAAGCTTAGCAACATTTGCATCATAGGGGTACCAGAAGAAAAAGAGAAATAGCAAGAAATTGAGAACATATATGAAGAAATAATGACAACTTCTCTAACCTGGCAAATGGAAATGAAAAATAGCTAGAGTGGCAATACTTATATTAGATAAAATAGACTTTAAAACAAAGGCTATAATAAGAGACAAAGAAGGACATTTATGATGAAGGGATAATCCAACAATAGGATATAAGCATTGTAAACATTTATGCACTTAACAGAGGAACACTTAAATACATGAAGCATGTACCAACTGACATAATAGGAGAGACTGACAGTAATACATCCTTTAACACTCCATTGACATCAAGGGAAATATCTTCCACACAGAAAATCAACAAGAAAACAGCAGCCTTACATGATACATTAAGCCAGATGGATTTAACTAATATTTTTAGAGCATTTTATTCCTAAGAAGCAACATATACATTCTTCAAAAGTGTATGCAAAACATTTTCCATAATAGACCACATGTTAGGCCACAAAATAAGTCTCAATAAATCTAAAACGACTGAAATTATATCAAGCATCTTCTCAGAGCACAATGGTATGAAACTAGAAGTCAACTGCAAGAAAAAATAAATTTAAAAAACACAAATACATGGAGGCTAATCAGCATGCTACTTACCATATTACTTAATGGAAGTAATAAAGTGAAATCAAAGAAGAAATTAAGAGATATTTTGAAACAAAGGAAAACAAAAACACTGTGACACCAAATCTGTGGGACACAGCGAAAGCAGTCCTAAGAAGGAAATGTATAGAAATGCATGCATACCCTTAGGGGGAAAAAATTAAATAAACAATCTAACCTTATACTTGAAGGAATTACAAAAAGAACAATAATTGAAGCTCAAAGTTAGTAGAAGGAATGAAAGAATAAATACCAGAGCAGAGATAAATGAAATAGAGTCAAACAATGATACAAAAGGTCAATGAATCAAGAGCTGGTTCTTTGAAAAGATAAACAAAATTGATAAATCTTTGCCAGACTACTCAGGAACAAAAGAGAGAGAGAGCCAAATAAATCAGAAATGAAAGAGGAGATGTGACAACCGACACCACAGAAACATAAAAGATTTAAGAAAATACTATGAGAAGTTATATATCACCAAATTGACAAATATGAAATAAAAGGATAAATTCCAAAATACATACTGTCAGACTGAATCAAGAAAAAAAAACAGAAAATCTGAATAGAACGAATACTACTAACAAAACTGGATTAGTAATTAAAAAATTCCTCAGAAACAAATGTCCTAGACCAGATGGTTCCACAGGTGAATTTTAACTAACATTCAAAGAATAATTAACATCTATCATTCTCAAACTATTTTAAAAATCTCAAGAGGATGAATGGCTCCCAATCTCATTTCATGAGGTCATTAATATTGTAATTCTAAAATCAGACAAAGACAGTACAAAAAACAATGTAGGCCAATATCCCTGATGAACATAGATGCAAAAATCTTTAACAATATATTAGCAAACCAAATTTTGCCATACATTAAAAATATTATAAATCATGGTCAAGTGGGATTTATTCCTGGGATGCAAGGTTGGTTCAATACCCATAATTCCATTAACGTGATATTTCAGAGAAACAAAATGAAAGAAAAAGATCAAATGATCAGATCAATAGATGTAGAAAAAGCATTTGACAAAATCCAACATTCATTATGATAAAAAAAGGACACTCTCTGCAAAGTGGGAATAGAGGCCACATACCTCAACATAATAAAGACCATATATGACAGACCCATAGCCAACATCATACTCATCAGTAAAAACATAAAAGCATTTTTCCTAAATCAAGAACAGAGCAAGGATGCCCACTTTAACCATTTCTATTTAACATAGAATTGGAAGTCCTAGTCACAGCAATCAGACAAGAAACAAAATAAAATAAAAGGCATACAAATTGGTTAGGAAGAAGTAAAACTAATTATTTGCAGATGACATGATACTATATAGAGAAAACTATAAATATTCCATCAAAAATTTATTAGACCTAATTAAATAAATTCCATAAAATAGGATACACAATTAATTTTCAGAAATTTGTTGTATCTCTATATATCAATATTGAATTATTAGAAAAGGAAATTGAGAAAATAATCCTAGTTAGAATTGCAGCAAAAAAATAAAATATTTGGAAATAAATTTAAGCAAAAAGGTAAAAGACTTATACTTGGAAAATTATAAGACATTGAAGAAAGAAAATGAAGAAGATATAAATGAATGGAAGCATATATCATGCTCATGAATAGGAAGAATTAATATCATTAAAATGTCTATATTACCCAAATTAATCTATAGATTCAGAGCAATCGCTATCAAAAAATCCCTACCAAAGGCATATGGGATAAAACTGAAAGCTATAAATGAATAAAACAAATAAAAACTCATAGATACAGACAACAGATTAGTGGTTATCAGAAGGAAAAGGGGAAGGAGAGAATGTAGATAAGAGTCAACATTTCAAACATATGTTGACAAAAGGAGATTTAACTTTGGGTGGTGAACACACAATGCAAAATACAGAAGATGAATTATAGAATTGTATACTTTAAATCAAATATAATTTTATTAACCAATGTCAACCCAATAAATTTTAAAATGTACCAATGGCAATTTTTACAGAACTTGAACAAATAATCCTTTTATTTATATAGATCCACAAAAAATTTAAAATAGCCACAACACTCTTGAGAAAGAAAAACAAGTTGAAGGTATAACAATATCTGATATCAAATTATACTACAAATCTATAGTAATCAAAACGGCATGGTTTTTGATATAAAAACAGACATATAGATCAATGGAACAGATTAGAGAGCCCAGAAATAAAACCACGACTATATCGTCAATTAACCTATAACAAAGGAGTCAAGAATATACAATAGAGTTAATACAGTTTATTGAATAAATGGTGTTGGAAAATTGGACAGATACATACAAAAATAAAACTGGAGCATTGTCTTACATCATATACAAAAATAGACTCAAAATGGATTAAAGACAAAATGTAAGACCCAAACCATAAAACTTCTAGAAGAAAACATAGGCAATAAACTCTCCGGCATTGCTCTTAGTAATATATTTTTTTTCTGGTATATTGCTTCAAAAAGGAAAAAAAAAATAGACAAATTAGACTACATCAAATTAAGAGTTTTGCACAGCAAAGGGAACTATCAACAAAACAAAAGACAATCTGCCGACTAAGAGAAGATATTTGCCACTGCTACAATTAATGAGGTTAATATCCAAATTTATAAGGGGCTCACACAACTCAACAACAACAACAAAAATAAAACAAACAATCCAGTTAAAAAAAAATGGGAAGAGGACCTGAATAGATATTTCTCCAGAGAGGACATAGAAAAGACCAACAGACATATGAAAAGATGCTCGATGCCACTAATCATTAGAGAAATGCAAATGAAAACCCCAATGAGATATCATCTCATACCTGTCAGAATGACTATCATCACTAAATCAATAAACAAATGCTGGTGAAGATACGGAGAAAAGGGAACTCTCTTGCACTTTTTGTGGGATTGCAAATTGGTGCAGACACTATGGAAAACAATTTGGAGAAGACTTAGCAATTTCATTTGTGGATATTTGTCCAAAGATATTCAAAACACCAACATGAAAAATATATATTCCTCTATGCTCACTTCAGCACTATTTGCAAAAGCCAAGAATGAAAGCAACCTAAGTGCCCATCAATAGATGTTTGGATTAAAAACAAAAACAAAAACAAAAACAAAAAAACAAAAAAAACCTATATCCAATGTATCCAATGTAATATTATAGTACCAGAAAAAAATGAAATCTTACCATTTGCAACAATATGGATGGACCTAGATTGTATATGCTAAATAAAGTAAGTCAGACAGAATAAGAGAAATGCCATATGACCTCAATGATGTGTGGAATCTAAAGAACAAAATTAAAAGCTTCTGCACAGCAAAAGAAGCCATCCACAAAACAAATAGACAACTAACTTAATGAGGCAAGATATTTGCAAACAATGCCTCTGATAAGTGGTTAATCACCAAAATATATAAAGAATTCATACAACTCAACAACAAAAAACAAGCAATCCAATTAAAAAAATATGCAGAGGACCTGAATAGACACTTCTTCCAAGAAGACAGAAACAGCCAACAGATATACGAAAAGATTCTCAACTTCATTAGCTATTATGGAAATGCAAATCAAAACCACAATAAGATACCACCTCACACTCACTTGTTAGAATGGCTATCATTAACAGAAGAAGTAGTAACAAATGTTGGAGGTTCGAGAGGTTGTGGGGGGAAAGGAACGCTCATACACTGCTGGTGGAAATGTAATTTGGTACAGCCACTATGGAAAACAGTATGGAGGTTTCTTCAAAAATTCAGAATAGAATTACCATATGACACAACAATCCCTTTTCTGGATATCTACCTCAAAAATTTGAAACCATATGTCTCGAAAGATATATACACCCCAGTGTTCACTGTAGCATTATTCATGGTGGCCAAGACATGGAAAGAACCCAAATACCTTTCAATAGATGATTGGATAAAAAAGATGTGGTACATATATGAAATGGAATGTTACTCAGTCATACAAAAAGATGAAATACTCCAATTTTTGATGATATTGGTGAATCTTGAGACTATGAGGCTAAGCAAAATAAATCAGATGAAAAAAGTTGAGAATCATATGGTTTCACTCATATGTGGGATATAAAAGTGAAAGAAAAAATGAACAAGACAAAGAAACAAAAGCATTTTATAGACACAGACAACAATTTAGTGGTTACCAGAAGGAAAAGGGGAGAGGAAATAGATAAGTGTAAATGGTGTCAAATATATAGTGATGGAAAAAAAAATTAATTTTGAGTGGTGACACACAATGTAATATACATAAGACATATTATTGAACTGTAAACTTGAAACCTATATAATTTTATTAATCAATGTCACCCCAGTAAATTTAATAAAATATAAAAATGGAGATCAAAGTAAAGGAACAAACAGTACAGAAATAGACTCATAGATACGGAGAACAAACTGATGGTTGCCAGTTTGTTGGGAGGACTTTGAAGATCTGGGTGAAAAAAGGTGAAGGAATTAAGAAGTACAAATTGGTAGCTGCAAAAAAGTAATGGGGTTATAAGGTAAAGCATAGGAAATATAGTCAATATTGTAATGATTATGTATAGTATCAGGTAGGTACTAGACTAATCAGAAGGATCACTTCACAAATTACATACATGTCTAAGCACTATGCTGTACACTTGAAACTAATATAAAATAATATTAAATGTCAACTCTAATGAAAAATAAAAGTCATTGAGATGTAAAGTATAGCATAGGATATATAGTCAGTAATCTTGTAATAACTATGTGTGGTATCAGATGGGTACTAGATTTATCAGAGTAATCACTTTGTAAGTTATATAAATGTCTAATCACTATGTTGTACACCTGAAACTGACATAATATTGAATGTCAACTGTAATTGAAAATTTTTAAAAAATGGAATGAAAAATTGTTTTACCATCTAAAGATTAATCAATGCCATTTACCAGACTAACACATTAAAGAAAAAACCTCATTCAAAATTTCTTAAAGAATGCAGAAAAATGTATTTTCCAAATTCAACAGCCATTTATAATTAAAAACAAAACAAAACAAAACAAAACAAAAAACTCAAAAGCTAGAATAGAAACTTTTTAAACCTGATAATGTGTATTTGAAAAATACTCAACCTACAGGATACTTCATACTTAATATTGAAAGACAGCATGTTGTATCCCTAACATCAGGAAATGATCAAGGATGTCTTATCTTTTTAAAAACATATATATTGGATATTTTAACTAGTGAAATAGGAATAGAAAATAAACAAAAGTTACAATTATGAGAAAGTCAGGAATTAAGTATACTCACTGATGACATGATTGTCTACATAGAAAATTTGAAAAAAAAATAGCAAAGAAACTAAATCAGCAAGAATTACTAAGTGAGTTTGCAGAATGAAAGATCAATATATAAATCATTTCAATTTCTATGTATTTGTAATCAATTTGAAGTAAAAAAAAATATTTACAACAGCACCAAAATTAAAGTACTTAGGTGCAAATATTACAAGATATGTGCAAGATCTGTATGCTGGGAACTACAGAACACTAATGAAGAAAATCAATAGCAACCTAAACTATTGGAGAGCTCTTTCAGATGCATTAATTAGAAGCTTCAAATTTGTTAAGATGTCCTTTCTCCCAGATATATTTCTAAATGCAGAGCAATCCCAATCAAAATCCCAGTAAGCTTTTTGTATGTATGGATATCAACAAATTGATTCTAACATTTACACGGAAAGATGAAGGACTTACTACAGCCAAAATGATTTTTGAGGAAAAGATCACACAAACACACACACACACACACACACACACACACACACACACACACACACAGCTATAGGACTAACCCTACCTAACTTCAAGTTTTACTCTAACGCTGCAATAATCGAGAATAATTTTTACTAGCAAAAGGATAGACACAGAACTATCAACAGAATAATGATTTCAGAAGCATATCCACACAAATATAATCAACTGATTTTTGATGGAAACAATTGCAATGGAATTTTAATGGAGAAGTGTTAGTTTTTCAATTGATGCTGAGACCATTAATTGGTTGTCCATTTACAAAGTAATAAACTTTAACACATACCACCTACTTTATACAAAACTCACTCAAAATGTATCACAAGCATAAATATAAAACATAAACTTACAAATTTTCTAGAAGAAAAGATGGAAGGAAATCTTCATGGTCTTGTTTTAGCAAAGAACATTTAGACATGAGAACAAAAGCCCAATTCATTAAAAAAATCATAAATTTTATCAAAAATTAAAACCTTTCTCTCTGGGAAAGATACTATTAATAGAATGAGAAGATAAGGCACTGAGTGAGGAAAATATTTTCAAATCACATGTCTAAAAAGAAGTTATATACAGAATATATAAACAACTCATAACTCTACACAGAAATCCAATTTAAAAAGATTTAAACAGACATTTCATTAAAGAAGGTGTATGGATGGCAAATAGAGATAGAATAGATGCTGGACATTACTATTTACTAGAGAAATGCAAAGTAAAATCACAATGAAATATTATTACACATAATTTAGGATGCCTAAAATAAAGGCTGATAATACCAAGTGAGGATGTAATAACTGGAACTCTCTTGGTGGTGGAGAGAAATGGTACGTTCACTTTGAAAAAATAGTTTGAAAATATCTTAGAAAGTTACTGAATGATCTAGCATTACTACTCTTAGTTATTAACCAAGTGAACTCAAAACTTACATTCACACTAAAAACCTGTGTGACAACATTTTTACCAGCTTTATTCATAAAAAAAAGGAAAAAAAAACTGGAAACAATTCAGATGTTTTACAATAGATAAATAGATAAACAAATCATAATATCTACTACTCAGCAATAAAAAAGTATGTTTTTTTTTGCATTTTGCTAAGCAAAAGAAGCTAGACTAAAAGGTTACATATTGCATTGTCTGTTTATATGCCATCCTAGAAAAGGCACAATATAGGAGACCAATTTATATGATATTGTGGTAGCAAATACTTGACTTTATGCATTTGTTGAATTCCATATAACTGTACCTTACAAAAGTAAATTTGACTAAATAAAAATCTTGAAAAATCAATTAGAATATCAGCAGAAACCAAGGTGGAATGCAGATTGTCTCAAATAAATATAACAATAATAAATATATATGGCATGACCTTATTGATGGGGTTGAGGAATAAAGCACTGAACTAAGTAACTTTGAAACTATTATTTGCTTTGATACTGTAAGTCTAAAGACAAAAACAACTGCACACAAACACTGCACTCTAGTTGGTAAATCTGTTTCTCACAGGAGTAGGGGTTAGAAATTCTCAAAGTACTTTACCTGTGTCAAAAACAAACAACCAAAAAAATAACTATTACACTGGGGTTGAACAAATAAGTAAGTATATTGAAGATAATGAGAGACAAGTTTCTCACTGTCAGAGAACAAAGTTGCAAATAAGCAAGGAAAAGGCTAGAATGAAGTCTGTTGAGCTGGATTAAAAATGACATTTTAGTAAAAACTCATATTTTAAAATAGACAGAGAAATAGAGAATTAATTTAGATGTGTACACATGCTTGGCTTAGTATATATACTAGCTCTGTCTGCTGGGAGGGTCTATAATCTATGGACACCCTAATAACAGTGAGCATACCTAGAACCCAGATCATAGTTTCTAAATACCATTCTCCCATAAAAGGAACCAGTACTCCTTTAAAAACTGTTTAATCACAGACCTGGGCAAGGAAAACAAGATCAACATGGGATATATTGTGGTTCTAGAAAGTAAGAAAGTGCTAGAAAAAAAGGGGAGGAGAATGGAAGCATATAAAAAAGTCACAAGAGCCAAACTGAAAGAACTCTCAAGGGCTGAAACAGGAACGATTGGACCAATAATGTAAATAAAGATATTAACAGATTATAAACCCCAAATGAAGTAAATATCCATGAGCTCACCCAGATATGATTAAATAAATAAATAAAGGGAGAAAATGTGAAAACTTTTATAAGAATCCTAATTAATAAATGTTGAAGGAATGAGGAAAATAAAAAATCCCCATCAAAATGCTAGAAGTAGTGATTGCCAGAAGTAAGATCCACCAATAAGTGCTAAAGTTAGTAGGCAGAATTTCAAGTAGGAAAAATTTGGGGCATAACCTCAAGGTAGCTCTTACAAAATATTTATTAATTATGAATTGAGAATTAAGAACTTTACAGTGGAAAAACCTGGCTAATATCACCTTAACTAAAGTTAATGTGACCAGTAATAAGACATGTACTCCTTGTACTGAAAAGCTCATGTGACCTCTATGGTAATCTTCACCATAATGAATAACCTTGAGAAATTACTCAGAAGCATCAGAGAAATTCAAATGAAGGAGTATTCTGTAAAATCATTGACTAGTATGCATTAAAATGTTAAGGTTATGAAAGACAATGGAAACCTGGGAAACTATCATAGATTGGAGGAGATTAAGGGGACATGCACACAAAATGCAATGTGAGATCCTATATTGTCTTATAATATAGTGGAAAAAATGGTGAAATCTGAATAAAGGCTGGTATTTAGTTAATACCATTATACTAATACCTTAGTTTTGATGATTATACTATAGATATGTAAGATGTTAATGTTAGGGAAAGTTGGATAACAAATATTAAAGTATATGGGAACTGTTCGTACTATCTTTGCAACATTTTTATGTCTAAAATATTTTACATAAAAAGTTAAAAATAAAATAAATATGGTTAAAGTTCACTATTCTGAAGCGCAGCCACAAGAACGCATAATGTCTTGGACTCAGGATTAATTTTCATTGTTGAAAATTGTGTTGTAAATTTAAATATCTGGGGAATAAGAATGAAAACATTTTCAGGAAAAAAAAAAAACAACAGAAAATAAAATAGAAAAAAAAAACCTTAACCTGTATAATACTTTATAGTTTCACATAGTGTTTATTTGCTTTTGAATTCAATTATCCTGCACAAAGTTTTGTTTCAAAAGTGTCATTTTCTTCATTATATAAAAAGACAAACTAAGGTTAAGAGAATGTTTATTTTCCCTAAGCACACAGCTAATTAGTCACAGAATTGCAAATTTAATACAAATATTCTAACTTGAAATTTTGTGCATATTTTATTAACCAAATCTGGTATGAATTTACCCTACCACATTGCTGAAATATACTTTATTCATTGAAGACTAGTAGTTCTTGGCTAGTGCCTCTTTATATAGTACTGTTTTATCTAATATATTCATAAGTTTAAGAATTTTTTTTTTACATTCTAACTAAAGGTATATCGTGGATAAAATTACCCCTTAAATGATGAGCTTCTGAAATCACTTTTTTGTGGGTTTCATTAATTTGGCGGGGTTAGTAATTTTTTGTATTATTATTATTAAAAGTTATTGGGGCGACATTGATCAACAAAATCTAGTAAGTTTCAAGTTTACAATTCTATAGTATATTGTATATATATTGCATTGTGTGTTCGCCACCCATAGTTAGATTTTCTTCCATCACTTCATATTTGATCCATTTTATCTCTATCTTCCTTCCCACCCTTCCCTCTGGTAACCACTAATCCATTGTTCATGTCCCTGAGTCTATTTGTTTGTTTGTTTTTTAGATTTATATTCCACACGAGTGATATACTGTGGTTTTCAACTTTTTCTGTCTGACTTATTTAGCTTAGTATGAAATCACTTTTTAAGAAATAAATTTATTTTGCTTTAATTTTGATAATATTATTTACAGTGAGTGTTTGATATCTGTTCATAATTATCTTTCATATGAAGATTTAAATTTTTACATTTGAGTTTGTAGACTCCTTTACTAAAGTTGTGCATTGGGTCTTAGATCTGCTTGTATTTATTCATTAGTGTGTTGCTAATTAAAAATGTGTTTAATTAAACTTGTAAAAAAGAAAGACTTAAGAGGAGAATGAACATGGTGAAATTAAGGACCCCCTAGGCTATAAAATAATTTCAACAGTTAAGCCGTTAAAAATAATGTGGGTAGCAAGAGTGTCAAAAGTATCTATCACTTACTACAATGTATGAAATGCACAATAAAGTGTACATGTCAGGTATGGCAGATAACATTAAACAGTATTTTTCTAACTGAAATTATATGTAGGAATTTTAGTCATCTGGCTTGTGATTAATTCCTTAGATCTTAGTATCATATCTACACATATTGCTGTTCTGATAATCTAGTTGAATTCTTGACTATATAATTGAGTCAAGCTTGTCATTATTAATAGAAACATAATGGTTTTCAGTTCTTTACCATTAACTGGTTAAAGTTAGTAATGATTAAATTATGGTGTTTATTTATTTTTGATGTATTACGCTTCAAGAATAAGTTACTATAATATCTCTATTCATGAACTAGTCCTTGGATAAATTGTGCAACATGTAGATTTTGCCTTTGACATCCTTGTTTGTTTGTTTGTTTGTTTGTTTGCATTCTGGAGCTCCTCTTTATTACCTCTATACTTTTTGGTGCTCTTACATTGCTTTTGCTTTCACTAATTCCCCAATGATAGTGCCTCATTGATGAGCACACATGCCTAGTATAATTGATATTCTAAAATTGCATGTTCACTATTTTTATATCTGCCTGTCAAAATCTTTTTCCTTCAGATTGTAAGAACTAAGCTATTTTCTTGTCTGTAAACCATCCAGTTACTTGGATGCACAGTAAGATAAATCACTGTTCCTAATAGAGAATACTTGCTAACCAAAAAACATATTCGGGTATGGTGATGGAAAAAATTAACAAAAGAGTAGAAAGATCTGCAATAAAACAGATTTAAAAGTGTGCTGCTGAAAAAGTAAGAGTTCTCCAGATCAGAAGAAATAAGTGAGTCTGTAAAAATCAGGCCAGAGAAAGAAACAGAGCAAAATACAAGCTATTTTGGGTATCATCAATGGATAAGTGGAAACAAACAAGGAAACAACAAATTTTTAAAAAAATGACAATTATTGCAGGTATGAAATATATTATTTAACTTATTTATTAATTTTTATATTATTTTATAAAATATATATTGAGTTTCTACTACATACAGTTTCTGTGCTAGTTGTCATGGGTTACATGGTGAGTGAAACCAGGCAGTTTCTATTTTTGTGAAGTTTGCTGTTTGTTGCGGGAGACAGGCATTGATCAAATAATCGTACATATTTCTATGATGTAAAGATGAATGGGTCAAGAGAAAACAAAGAAAAAGATTTTATTTCTTCAAATTAAGAAAAATATTTTCTGAGGAAATGATGTTTGAGCTGAGATTATAGAAATCAGTAAAGGTAAAGATGAAAGAATGTGAATGGTAAAAGAAACAGCATGTTGAAAAGCCCAGTGATGGGAGAAAGCATGTCTAGTACAAAAGATAGGAAGAAGGCTAGTTTGGCTGCAGCAAGGACAGCAAGAGAGAATGTATAGAAATGAAGCCTAATTGGAGCTATATCACACAGAACTTTGTATGTTTTTAAGCGTTTTTTTTTTTTTTTCTTAAGAGTGACAGGTAGCCATTGAAAGGATTTAAATAGGTGGGTGATATGACCAAAATCGTAGTATTCGAGAGGAAAGATGAAGTAGAATGTAGAGTGTCAGAGGAAGAAGAAAGCAGTGAAAGATTCAATAGATATTTTAGCAATAGCAGAAATTGGACAAGTGTTTGAAGAAGAGTGAGCTAATTACAATAATCCATAGGTTTCTGTATAGCATAAGAGGACAGATGTCTTCTTTCCATTATGTATCCTAAATTGCCCTGTTTCACTCTCAGTCTGAAGAGAAATGAGACTTTCGGCAGTTTTTGTCCTTCATAGTTTATTACCATAAAAAAAAAAAAAAAAACCTAGATAAATTCTCGAAATATTTCAATTCTATGCCTGAAAAGAAAATTATATAAGTTTTCAGAGAAAAATATATTAATAACAAATAACTAAAATCAGAATTGCATCGTTTCATTTAATGTAAATAAAATAGCAGGGAGTACAGCAATAGTTATCAAGTTTAGTTACAAAGTCATTTTGAAGCAATAGTTTAAAACAAGTTGAAACTACCATTCTAATATGAGGACACAATTAAGAAAATTTTGAACATTTAGGAATCGAAAACTGTCCACCCAATAACTCTTCCTGGAAAAAACAAAATCAAAGAAAGGATATAAAAAATAAATCAAAAGAATTTGGTGAACTCTAAAACTATTTTTTAACTTAACAGTGAACTTTAAACTATTTCGATGAATGAATGCTTAAAACATAGAGAAACAATGAATAATGATTCGTCTTATAGGTATTCAATAGCAGATGATTAACAAAATAAGAGATGAAGGAGGAATTAAGTAAACATTTATCCAAAAATTTTTGTCATATTCATGGATATTTCTCAGTGTTGAATAAAAAATATAGAAACTATGATTAATTGTTTAACTAGATTTAATGACATAAAGTTGAATAATAAAATCCAGGTATAAGATTTCCCCATTACTAAATGATAAAGGTGAGAAGGGCTCCATAGCTCAGGGGTTAGAGCACTGGTCTTGTAAATAATAAAGGAGAACAAAGACAACTCAATCAAATCAGAAAAAAATAGTAAAGGGAAACATAGGAAAAACAACTCCTATGCACAGTTAAGCAAAAAGATGTTGTATGACACAAATATGATCCCATAACTCAATATTCAAATGCATGAATGTGTTAAATCTCCAAATTCCTTCTTTATTTTTTTAAAGTCACACTTAAATGGAGGGAGATTTAAAATAATGACAAGTATATATAAAACATACAAAAATATACAACATTTCTATTAGTCAAGATTAAATCCCAGGTAAGAAAATCATTAAATTAATGAAGAGAAATATTTACATTTACAAAAGTTTTACTCAATCAAGAAGCTATAGTAAGTCTAATTATTTATGTAGCAAATAATAAAGCATATAAATATTACTAAGAAATTTTAAAATAAATGTTTAATCATCTTTGGGTTCAGAAATATATCTAAAGAAAATACACAATATAGAAGTTGCAAGGTAAAATTATAAATTTTAATTTGTGAAGATTTCTTTACAGCAAAAGACAGCATAAATAAAATTAGAAAACAGGATGTAGGACTGAAGAAGGCACATACAATATATATCACTGAAAAAGAGTACATATCCAAATATATAAAATAATTTTAGAAATTATTAAGAATCTGACAATCAACCTCATAAAGAATGAGCAAGGCACTATCTTTCCATTTCTTCATGTCTTCTTCAGTTTCTTTTAATAATGTCTTATAGTTTTCAGTGTATAGATCCTTCACATGTTTCATTGTTTCTAGGTATTTTATTCTTATTGTTGCAATTGCAAAAGGAATTATTCTTTTTATTTCTTTTTCTAAAAATTAATTGCTGGAGTATAGAAACACTATGGATTTTTGTACGTTGATTTTGTGTCTTGAACTTTACTATATTTGTTTACTGTTTCTAATAGTTTTTTATTAGAGTCTTTAGAGTTTTCAATATAGAGAATTATGTCATCTGCAAAAAGTGATGATCTGATTTTTTTTCCCAATTTGGATGTCTTTTATTTCTTTCTCTTGCCTGATGACTCTAGCTAGGACTTCTAACATGATATTAAATAATAGTAGTATAGCCACTATGAAAAACAATATGGAGGTTCCTCAGAAAATGAAGAATAGAATCACCATATGACCTAGCAATCTCTCTTCTGGGTATTTACCAAAAAACTTGAAAACATTTATCTGCAAAGATATATGCACCCTGATGTTCATAGCAGTATTATTCATGGTGGCCAAGACATGAAAACAAATGAAGTGTCTTTTGATAGATGATTGAATAAAGAAGATGTGGTACATATATACAATGGAATATTACTCAGACATAAGAACAAATGAAATGCTGCCATTTGCAACAACATGAGATTATCATGCTAAGCAAAATAAGTCAGACAGAAAAAGTTGGGAACCATATGATTTCACTCATATGCGGGATATAAAATTGAAAGCAACAAACAAACATGACAAACAAACAGAGGCGCATGGACACAGACAGAGAATTGGTGGTTACCGGGGTAGGGGGAGATAGATAGGGGTAAAGGAGTCCAAATATATGGGTGTTAAACACACAATGTAAATACATATGAAATATTACTAAATTGTACACTTTAAACTTATTTTATGAACCAATGTCATCCCAATAATTTTAATTAAAAAAATATTTAAAAGAATGAGCAAGAGTAATTAATAGCAATTTAGACAGGGAAAAAGTACAGATAAATACTTGAAATGTTGCTCAGTCTCACTAGTAATTGAGTAAAACAAATCCAAACAGCATTAGGTCTGTTTTCAGCTATTGGATTTCCTATGGATACATTGCAGTCTAAAGATTGGATACTAGAAGAACTTAAACCTGTTTTTGGCTATTCGCAAAACTACCATCAGAACACTAAAATGTTCCTACGTTCATAGCTATCTCACCAAAGAGCTACCTTACCATGACTTTGATGAGTGAATCTTATTGGAAGACTCTTATTTATACACAAAACTCTAGCTACAAAGGAATGTTAGAAATATAAGAAAATATTTGCAGCATTTTAGCCACTGAAGTAGAGGAAAACACACTAGAGATTATTGAAATAAATGTTCAGTGAGCCAATACACCATATTTGCTACAAACGCTGACATAAATATTAAAAAGTTCTTTGTGAAAGTAAAACCTCAGAGGTTTTCCTATTAACAAAATAAGCAAAAAATATTTTCTACCAATACTATCATTTAATAGTGTGGTGCAAAATCAAGCACACAACAAGAAAACAAATTTCCTTCCAAAACCAAAATTGGAATGTATGTAAAAGAAAAACTGTCAATATTTGCAGAAAATGTATTGTCTATCTAGAAAATCCATGTGAATCAGCTGAAAATTTACTAGAATGAGTGAGTTTCTTAATACATTTGGTCATAAGATCAATATACTAAAGTTTATTAATTTAAGATTTTCAGAATTAAAAAAAATGTTTTTGTATGTAAATTACAAGATAGCATGTTATATTATACTACAAAGTTGCTTTATTTATCTGAAGAAAGAAACATAGGTCCCTCTTTGTGACATACGAAAACATTTCACATCATGACGTTTGGTTTCATCTCCAACATGTAGAGAACTTGGAAGTCATCAGTCTTCCACTACAACAGTAAACAACTAGGCAAACTGAAAATAAATGACTTTTCTTAACCCATCATAAAACTGAGCTTGTAGGTCAAACTATCATCCAAATATCTACAGAGACAGGTACATCCAGAAAATCACAGCTGAGATCTAGTTAACTGGAACAGAAGTCATTGGAGACAAAATTTGCTACAAACACTTAAATGGGAATTATGATGAATTGGTCAAGGCTGGAACTAACATGAAAGTGAGAAATTCTTGAGAACCACAGATTATGAAGGCACCCAGATTTTTATGGCTATTATTTCCAGGAACCTAGTAATTTCTCATGTTGAAGATCCAAGAAAGATTTCATCATGGGCATGGCCAGGAAAAGGAAAGAGTAAATACTGTGAGTTCTATCTATAGACTTCTCTACAACAAGTCCCTACCCTCTAGGAAAAAATACTTTTCCAGAGCCTTTTCATAGTTGAAGGAAGGAAATTCCTCTACCTCAAGACTTCTCTGGTCTTCTAGCATCACTTAAGAGAAAAACAACAACAACAAAAAATGAACATAGTCATTACACATAGTCACATAGTAAAAGTACAGGGCAAGGATAAAAGCAGTATCTGATGAAGAAACACTTGTGAAAGTCACAGACCCAAGCACAGGGCCTTTAAAGGCTAAGATTCACACTAACAGTTCTCTGATATAATGACAAGAGATTAAATGGAGAGAGCTGAAAAGCAGGGGCTGTCTTTGAGGAAGAGTACTTAGGGAAGCTCAAAGGAAAAAAAAGACAAAACCAAGAACACTAGATAAATTGAAGCTTCTGGTACATTATAGCTATAGGAAACATTAAACAGTCAAATTTCTAGCCAGAGTAACATATTCTCATAGCAAACATGTACCTACCACATTTCCTCTTACCTGAAATATCATGTTCAGCTTTGAATAAAAAATAATAATAATAAGGCATACCAAAATATAAGAAAAATACGATTTAAAGAGAAAAAGTGATCATTAAGATATGATGCAGATGATAGACTTATCAGACAGAATTTTAAATAAAAGTAATTAGTATGTTAAAGGCTCAAATGGAAAAAAAATGACAACAAGCTACAACAGATAGATAATATAAGCAGAGATAGGTATAATCTAGAATGAATCAAAACTAAATGGTATTTTTTTAAAAAGTTGTAAGAGAAATAAAGAATGTCTCATGTAAACTCATTAGTACAATTGGCACAGCTGAAGAAAAAATCAGTGAGTTAGAAAATACTTACTGAACTGAATAGCAGAGAGTAAAAAGGGTGAAAAAAATCAGAGCAGTTATCCAAGATCTATGGGACAACTGGAATACCTGTAATCAAAATATTACATATATAATTGGAATACCAAAAGTAGAAGAAAGGGAAGATTGAGAAGAAAAAGTATTTGAGTTAATAAAGCATAAGAACATTTCAAAATTAATGACAAACACAAAACCATAGATCCAGGGAGACCAGAGAATGTGAACTGGGAGAAAAATGAAAGGAAAGAAGGAAGGAAGGAAGGAAGGAAGGAAGGAAGGAAGAAAAGAAGACTATAAGATCCTAAATTGGGAAAAATTATGCCAAACAAATAAGAGAAATGGTGACTATTTGATGAATTAGTTGGGGAGAGAGAGAGAGAGAGAGAGAGAATGAGGAGGAGGGAGGGAAATAGAGAGGAAAGAAGGACAAATGAAGGAGAATGCATAAAATGTTTTATAAAAGCCTTGTGGTAATTAGAAAAATAAGGCATAGAGAAGATACACAAAAGAAAAGAAACAAATCAAACAATAACATTACAAAAAAAATAATGAAAGTGAAAGAGAGAAGACAAAATAACTAAAAAAAATAAACAGAAAAAACAAAATGGCAATGTTTTCCTTGTTTTAAGTAATTATTCTAAATGTAAATGCATTAAATTCTCCAATCAAGAGATGCAAAGCTGGGTAATAAAAATTATTCAAGTATATGCTGCCTACAAGAGACTCACTTTATTTTTTTTCTGGCTTTATTGAAATATAATAGACAATTAGTTCCTTGTATGAACATTGAACAATTCAATGAGTTTTTTTTTTTCAATTATAGTTGGGATACAATAATATATCAGTTTCAGTTGTACAGCGTAGTGATCAGAGATCAACATAGCTCTCAAAGTGATCATCCCACTAAATCTAATACCACTCTTCTCTCTTACATATTACATTATTAACCATCTTCTTCATGCTACACTCTACATCTCTATGTCTATTCTGCAACTATCCATTTGTACCTCTTAATTCTTTTGCCTTTTTTTTTTGCCATCCTCTCCAACCTCCCTCCTATTTAGTGGCCTTCAAAATATTCTCTGTATTTATGAGTTTATTTCCACTGTTGTTATTGTTGTTTATTTTGTTCTTTAATTTCTCATGTATGTGAAAATATGATATTTGTCTTTTCCTACCCAAACCATTTCCTTCAGCTCAGGATACTCTATGTCCATCAAGGCAATATCTTTTTCCTTCCCCTTCCTTTTAGTCTGTGCATGTCTTTTAATCTGAAGTGAGTCTCTTATAGGTAACACTGAGTCCACACACTGGGACAGAGAAGGGCTCAACAGAGGAACAATGGATACCACCGACACTTCTGTACAGAGCGAGCCTCGATTCTGGCCCTCACTCCAACTCAGTGTCCCCCTGTAAGTTCCTGGTTCCCCCAGAGCAGCCAACTCAGTGTTGGTGCTCAGATGAAGCAGGCCTGTCACCACAAAAGTCTGCTTGTGAACAGGGCCCCTTTAAGAGGCATCTGCAGCTTCTGGGTGCCGCTGTTGCATTCTCTGTCCTACTCAGTTGCTCTGACTATGTCTTCACTCCCTTCTATCTTCTACCATTGCAGGTTGATTATTTCTCTCCCTTGTTGCAGTGCTTCTGTTCCTTTAGATATCAGGTAACTTTCCTTGCTGTTTGCTCCTTGTTTCTGTCACAACTTTGATTTGGTCATAAGAGAGATGAGCAGAGCCTCTATCATCTATGCCATTTTTTTTCTCTCATTCTAAGAGACTCACTTTAGAGTTAAGGACACACAAACTGAAAGTGAAGGGATACACACACACACACACAAACATACAATTATATACATATATACATAGATATATACATAGATATATATATATACACATACATACACACACACACACACACACATACATGTGTGTGTGCCTGTAGATGAAACTATACATATATCAGACAAAACAGTCTTTAAGTCATAAACTGTCACCAGAGACAACAAATTACATTGTATAATAATAAAAGGGCCAAATCAACAGAAAGATATAACATTTATAAATATATATGCACTCAACATCAGAGCATCAAAATACATAAAGCAAACACTGACAACACTAAAGAAAGAGACAGCAACAAAATAATAGTAAGATATTTTAATACTCCACTTTTAGTAATGGATAGATCATCTAGAAAGAAAATCAATAAGAAAACAGAAGGCTTAAAACTATAGACTAAATTGACCTAGCAGAATATATATAGAACTTTCCCCTCAACAGCAGCAGAATACATATTTTCAAGCACATGTAAAACATTCTCTAGGATAGTCCACATGTTACATCACAAGTCTTAGCAAACTTAAAAAGAACAAAATTATGCCAAGTATGTTTTCTGACCAGAATTGTATGAAACTAAAAATGAAAAGCAGAATTGGAAACATCACAAATATGTGGAAATCAAACATTTTCAACAATCAACAACATTAATTTGACAATCAATGCATCAAATAAGAAATGAAAAAGCAAATTTGAAAATATCAGTAGACAAATGAAAATTGAAACCCTACATACTACAACTTAGGGGATATAGTAAAAGCAGTAGTAGGAGGGAAGATTATAGCAATAAACACATACATTAAAAAAGAAAATAATCTCAATAAACAACCCACACTTATACCTCAAGGAACTAGAAAAAAAATAAGTTGAAAGTTAGAAGAAGAAAGGTAAAAATAAAGATTAGAGCAGAAATAAATAATATTGAGACTAGAAAATAATAGAAAATCAATAAAACTAAGAGGTTTTGTATTTAAAGAAAAAAATTGACAGACCTTTTGTTAGAATGAGAAAAAAGAAATTCAATACAAACATCTGAAATAAAAAAAGACATTATAACTGAAGCTACAGAAATTTTTAAAAGTCACTAGAGACTACTACGAATAATTAGAAACCAACAAATTGAATAACCTAGAAAAAAAGGATAAATTCCTAGATATATGCAACACATTAACATTAAGTCATGAAGGAGCAGAAACACTGAACAGACTGATAATGAATAAGGAGATTAAATCAGTAATCAAAAACGTCTTAGCAAAAAAAATAATAATAAAATGAAAAATAAATAAAAGGACCCAGAACCAGATGGCTTCACTAGTAAATTCTTCTAAACTTTCAAAGAATGATTAATATCAATCCTGCTCAAACTCTTCCAAAAAACAGAAGAGGAGGGAATACTTCCAAACTCATTTACAAGTCTAGCATTACTCTGATACCAACCTAGACAAAAACAGTACAGGAAAAGAAAATTACAGAGTAGTATTGCTGATGAACATTTATGCAAAAATTCAGAACAAAATACTAGCAAACTGAATTCAATAGTACATTAAAAAGATCATATACCATGATGAAGAGGATTTTATCCCTCTGATGCAAGCCAATATGCACAAATCGATGTGATACACTGCATTAACAGATTGCAGGATATGATTCACATGCTTTTAATAGATGCAAAAAAAGAAAAAACACATTTGAGAAAATCAACACTCATTTATAATAAAAACATTCAACAAATTAGGCATAGAAGGAATGTACTTCAACATAATAAAAGCCATATATGACAAGGCTATAGCTAACATCACACTCAATGGTGAAAGACTGGAAGCCTTTTTCTCCAAACTCAGGGAACACAACAAAGATCCCCACTCTCAACACTTCTATTCAACATTGTACTGGAAGTCCTAGCCAGAACAATTAGGCAAGAAGAAGAAAGAAAAAATATCCAAATAAGAAAAGAAGAAGTAAAGTTATCTCTGTTAACAGAAGTCATGATTCTATATAAAGAAAACCTTAAAGACTTCACATAAAAAAAAAAGAAACTGTTACAATCAATGACTTCAGGAAAGTTGCAGCATTCAAAATCAACATGCAAAAATCAGTTGTTTGATACACTAACAATGAACCATTCTAAAATGAAATTAAGAAAACAATCCCATTTACAATAGCATTGAAAGGAATAAAATATTTACGAATAAACCTTAGCAAGGTGGTAGAGAACATATACACTGAAAACTTAAAAAAAAAACTACATTAAATGATACATAGATAAATTAAAAGACATGCATTTTTATGAATTAGAAGAATTAATATTGTTAAAATGTTCATACTACTCAAAGTAATCTATGGATTCTATGTTATCTCTAAAAATATGACGATGACACTTTTTGCAGACATGAAAAAAACAATCCTAAAATTCAAATAAAATCTCAAAAGACTTAGAACATAAAAAAGCAATTTTGAGAAAGGATAACAAAGCTAGAAGCATCTCACTTCATTATTTTAAAACATACTACAAAGCAATAGTAGTTGAAACAGTTTGGTACTGACATAAAGACAGACATATAGATAAATGGAATAAAATAGAGAGCCCAGAAGTAAATTCATGCATATATAGTCAGCTTATCTTTGACAAGAATTCCAAGAGCACAAAATGAGTAAAAGATATCCTTTTTAACAAATGGTGCTAGGCAAACTGGATTTTAACATACAAAAAAAATATTGTATTTGTACTTTGGCCATAACACAAGGAGAAACTCAAAAAGGATTAAAGTCTTGGAAAATAAGACATGTAACTATAAAACATCTGGAAGAAAATATATGGAAAAGCTTCCTGACATTGGTATTGGCAATGATTTCTCAGATATAACAACAAAAGCACAGATAACAATAGAAAAGAAGAGAAGTGGGACTATATCATAGAAGGAATATGTAGATAAAATAAAAATTTTATTTTTCTTCTTTTCAATTGATATAAATGATAAGAGTATTGCCGATTAATTAAATAATAGCAAAAATCTATTTATATATATATATATAATTATGTATGCTTATGGATAAGTGAAATTAATGACAGCAATGATACAAGATAAGAGAGAGAGAAATTAAAAGTATTTTGTTATTTTTACAGAATTGAAAGGAAACATGGCAGAATGAGAGATGTCCCCAGATCTTTCCCCTTGAAACAACAATAAGCTGAGCTTCTAAAACTCAACAAAAAACAGCCAAACAGCACACCAGCATGTCTGTGCGTGGGATCTGTGCATAAGAGCTACCACAGGTCAGAACCCTGGGTGTTGGGCAGTGGACTGGGAGAATTAAAAAAAAACTGCCTGTCGAAGCCACCAGAGCTCAATGTAAGGGGAGGGGGAGGGAAGAAGATACAGCAACTTCCCTGAACATCCCTACCTGGGAGAGTATGTGAGTTACAGTCAGCAGGCAGCAGGGCCCAGTCAGCAGGGCAGAAAGCAGAGAAGCAGAACGACGGAGAAACAACAGTTGATTTTTTACGGGCAGTGGTTGCAAAGCAGAGGCTGAGCCGCGGCCCCCATCACCCAAACCAGAAGGCCCCTCCTTCCATACCCTCCAAGACCATACATCGCGGAGCCCCAGGGTAATCTGAGTAAACACTACCAAAACTGTTTCTAACACTGACAGGGACTGGAAAAGAGAGTAGTGAGCATGATTAAATATCTACAAGAAAATAAAGGTATTATATAAAGGCATTATTAAGGCTTTATATAAAGCATCGATCCAAGAGGCTTAGACACCACCTACTGAAAACCAAAAGAAAAGTGCCTTCTTTGCAGCAGGCTAAAGAGGGACCTTTATATAATAAATTTTCTTTCTGGAAAAAAAAAAAAAAGCAGAAGATATTTCAATTAATACCCAGGTGGAGAAATAGTTCCTTAAATACCATGAACAACCAAGGTGACAAGGCATCTTAGAAAGACAGAGAAAAATCTCCAGAAAATGAGCTTACAGATATAGAAATATGCAACTTAAATGACAGAGAAATCAGGATGGTACTTCTGAAAAAGTTCAGTGAGTTCCGAAACAAGTCATATTAACAATTTCAGGAATTATAAAAACCAGTAGATGAGCAGAGCAAGGAGATTGAAACACTCAAAAAGAACCAAATAGAACTTCTGGTGATAACAACAACAACAACACCACCACCACCAACACCACTCCAAGAGTTGAAAAAATTAAATAACAAGCTTGGAAAATAAAGTCAAAAAAATGGAGGAAAGCATAAGTGATATCGAAGACAGAAATCTAGAAATAAGTCAGAAGGAAGAAGAGAGAAACCGAAAACTGAAAAATAATGAAAGAGAAATACAAGAACTAGGTGATAACATCAGGAGAGAAAAGATAAGTATAATGGACATTATCAAAGGCAAGGTAAAGGAGCAGTGACTACAAAGTATTCTTAGACAAATAGTTGACAAGAATTTCGCAAATCTAAGGAATGAGCTGGAGCTTGGAATTAAAGAAGTCAACAGAATATCCAATTATCTCAAACCAAAATGGCCTTCACCAAGACACATTGCATTAAAATTATTAAAAATCAATGACAAAGACAGATTTCGCAGCGCAGCCAGGGAGAAGAGAATGGTGACTTATAAAGGAAAATCCATTAGATTATCCTCAGACTTCTCAGTGCAAGCCAGAAGGAATGAAATCAAATATTTAAACTATTAAGTGAAAGGAACTACAAGCATAGAATAAGGTATTCAGTTAAGCACACCTTTAGATATGAAAGAGAAATAAATACTTTCCCAGACATACAAAAATTGAGAGAATTCTCCACTACGAGGCCTGCACTACAGGAAATATTGAAAAGGGTCAGTTCGCTAAAAACAAAATGACAAAAAAAAAAAATACATAATTAAAAGTGAATTGATTATCAAGCAAATAAAAAAAAAGAGAGAACTGCAAATCTTACTAAGAATAGGGTATTACATGCTTAAATAATAAGAGAATTGCTATAGCAAGATAGTAATGAATGCTCAGCATACATAGGGAAAAATTGAGATAACAATTACTGAAAAGAGGAGGATTCAAATATCCACATTTGCAAAGGGAAATGAAGATAAGTCACGTGCAGAAGAAAATGGAAGACTGTACATATATATACATATATATGTATATATACGTATATATATATATACAGACATA
>NW_006440131.1:451582-459647 GCF_000325575.1 Pteropus alecto
TTCAACCACTTTGTTAGAGCGTGATTTAAAATTCAAATTCGAAATGTGTGCAACAGCTGTCAGCAACTCAGATAGTTCACTTTCATAAAATCGTCGTAGGGGGACAGCACCCCGTCATCTCTCAGAGAGCACAGCTCTTGCCTGGTTTGTGCGTTTGGGCAATGTGCTATCATTTTACAGCTAAACTGAGAAAACTGTGATTAGGCCTGTAAATGTGTTGGAAGAAATAAGAGAAAATAATGTAATCATTTCTCTATCCCGCTCTCGAAGTGACATGGGTAACAAAAACGTGTTCTATTGGAGGTCCTAGCAAGTGCAATTAGGCAAAAGAAAGATACAAAAGGCATCCAAATAGGAAACGAAGGAATCAAACTGTCACTATTTGCGGATGACACGATTCTCTATATAGAAAACCCTAAAGACTCCACAAGAACTACTAGAAACAATAAGCAAATACAATAAAGTATCTGGATACAAAATCAACGTTCAAAAATCCGATGTGTTCCGATACTCTAATAATGAAGTGTCAGAAAAAGAAGTGGATAAAATAATTCCTTTTGCAATTGCAACAAAAATAATAAATTACCTAGGAATAAATTTAATGAGCCATGTGTAGGACCTATTTAATGAAAACTACAAGACCCTATTAAAAGAAATCGAAGAAGATACAAAGAAATGGAAAGATATTCCGTGTTTCTGGACTGGAAGAATCAACATAATTTAAATGACCATATTATCTAAAGCATTATACAGATTTAATGCAAGACCCATCAAAATCCCATCGGCTTTTTAATTTTTTTTTTAAGAAATATAACAAAGAATCATCAGATCTGTATAGAAGCATAAAAGCCCCCAAATTGCCAAAGTCATCCTGAGAAAAAAGAACAAGATTGGAGACATCATTCTGCCCAACTTCAACTTATACTACATAGTGACAGTAATCAAAATGGCATGGAATTTCCAGTAAAATAGACACATGGATCAGTGGAACAGAATCAAGAGTCCAGAAGTAAATCCATGGTTATAAGGGCAAACAATTTTTGACAAGAAAAAAAAAAAAACATACAGTGGAGAAAAGAAAGCCTCTTCAATCAATGGGTTTGGAAAGCTAGAAAGCTGTCTGCAAAAGAATGAATCTAAACTATCACAATACAACAAAATTAACTTAAAATGGATTAAGGACCTGACTATAAGACCTGAAACAATAAAATGTATAGAAGAAAACATAGCAACTAAACTTAGGGACCTTGGACTTAAAGAGGATTTTATGAATTTCACCTCAAAGGCAAGGGAAATAAAAACTAAAATAAATGAATGGGACTGCATTAAACTAAAACGCTTCTGCTCAGCAAAATAAATTGTCAGTAAGGTAAAGAGACAACCATCCAAATGGGAAAATATATTTGCAAGCCACGGCTCCGATACAGGCCTAATATCCAAAATATACAAAGAGCTCATACAACTCAACAACAACAACAACAACAACAACAAATGATCCAATTGAAAATGGGCAGGGGACCTGAACAGACACTTCTCCCTAAAAGACACACAAATAGCCAACAAATATTTGAAAAAATGCTCAGCATCACTAGCCATTAGTGAAATGCAAATCAAAACCACAATGAGATACCATCTCACACCTGTTAGAATAGCTATAATCAACAGGACAAGTAATAACAAATGCTGTAGAGGACATTGCTGGTGGGACACAGATTGGTACAGCCACTATGGAAAAAGTATGCAGGGTCCTCGAAAATTAATAATTGATCAACCATATGATTCATCAATCCTTGTACTGAGTATTTATTCCAAAGAATTGAAAACCCATATCCGAAAATGTATTTACACACCAATGTTCATAGCAGCATTATTCACAGTGGCCAGGACATGGAAGCAACCATGGAAGCATTATTCACAGTGGCCAGGACACGGAAGCAACCAAAGTCTCCTAAGATAGATTGGATAAAGAAGCTGTGGTACATATATACAATGGAATATTACTCAGCCATAAGAAGAGATGAAATACTGCCATTTGTGACAACATGGATGGACCTTGAGATAATCATGTTAAGCAAAATAAGCCAGACAGACAAAGTTGAAAATCACATGGTATCATTTATATGTGGGATATAAACCTAAAAGCAACAAATGAACAGGACAAACAAACAGAGACTCATGGACATGAACTACAGACTAGTGGTTACCAGTGGGTAGGGTGTGGGGGAGGAAGGGGGAGGTAGACAGAGTAAATAGAGTCAAATATAGAGTGGTAGGGGGAGAGTGAAATGGGTAAAGGTGGTCAAATATGTGGTAGCTGAAGGAAACTGGTCTTTGGGTGATAAACACATAATAGAACATACAGATGCCCAATTATAATGTACACCTGAAATTTATATAATCATATTAACCAATTTTACCACAATGAACTAAAAAATAAAAAATAAAAATAAACTTAAAAAAGTATTTTGTTATTATAAGGCACCTGCAGTACATCTGAAACAGTATAGTGTTATTTGAAAGTGGACTTAGATTAATTGTTAATATTGCAAATAATAGGGAAACCACTAAAAAAGTAAGAAACAAATGAACAAAATCTGACACTGATATGCTAAGAAAGAAGAAAATATAGAATCATATAAAATTTTCAATTAAAATCCCCCCCAAAAAGGAGAAAAAGGGTAGAAGACGAAAATAATAACAAAGAACAAAAGAATAATAGAAATAAGTAACAAATATGGTTGGTAGATTATTAATTTGCCTATATCAATAATAATTTTGAACAACAGTGTTCTATACCAGTAGTCCCCAACCTTTTTGGCACCAGGAACCAGTGTTCCTATGAGAATCTAATACCTGATAATTTGAGTTAGAATTGAGGTGGCGATGCGAGCATTGGGGAGAAGCTACAAATACAGATGAAGCTTTGCTCGCTTGCCTGTTGCTCACCTCCTGCTGTGCAGCCTGGTTCTTAACAGGCCATAGATAGGTAGCAGTCTGCGGCCCAGAGTTTGGGGACCCCTGGTTTATACACACCAATTAAAAGATAGAGTTTGCCAGAGTGGATAAAAAAATAAGACCCATATATATTTTGTTTACAAGAAATCTAGTTTAAATAGAAAATAAAAAGTAAATGGATGGAGAAAAAAATGTATCATGCTAACACTAATTTAAAAAAGTGGGAGTTACTATATTAATTTCAGATATAACAGAAATTTCAGAGAAAGAAAAATTACCAGGAATAAAGTGGAGCCTTATATAATAAGAAAAAGTTAAATTTCCCTCCCAAAACATAACTTTGTCATAACAGAACTGTAAAACTTACATTTCCATTGTTTATAAGCTACCTCATCTATGGTATTTTGTTATAGCATTCTAAACAGACTAAAACACATACAATCCAGCAATCACGCACCTTGGTATTTACTCAAAGAAGTTCAAAACTAATGTCCATATAATAACTTGCACATTAATGTTTATAGCAGATTTATTCATGATTGCCAATATCTTGGAAGCAACCAGAATGTCCATCGGTAGGTAAATGAATAGATAAATTGTACATCCAGACAACAGAACATTATTTAGCACCAAAAATAAATGAGCTATCAAGTTATAAAAAGAAGGCAGAAACTGAAATACATAACTGTCTGAAAAGGCTACATACTGTATGATTTGAAATATATATTTTTGCAAAGGTAAAATTACGGACAGAGTACAAAAAATCAGTGGTTGCCAGGGAATGGGGAAAGAGAGGGATGAATAGGTGGAGTACAGAGAACATTTAGGGTAATGAAACTACTCAGTATAGTACTATAATAGTGAATATATATCGCACATTTTTCAAAATCCATAAAATGTACAATACCAAGAATAAACATTCATGTAAGCTATGCACTTTTGGTGATAATGTAGTGTTAATGTAAGTTCATCAGTTATAACAAAGGTACCACTTCAGTGGAGAATGTTGATAATGGGGGAAGCTATGCATGTGAGGGGGCAGGAGGCATATGAGAAATCTTTGTAACTTCTGCTCAATTTTTCTGTCAACCTAAAACTTCCATAAAAATAAACTCTATTTAAAAAGTATATTGTAAACCCTAGAACCATCAGTACGAAAATTTAAAAATTAAGTATGATTGAGATAAAATAAAATAATAAATGCTCAATTACACTCAGAGGAGGCAAGAAAAGAAGCAAAGAACAAATAAAGTGAATAGAAAACAGTTACTTTCATTGCATATATTAATTAAAATATATAATTATTTTGAATGTAAATAACTGAATTATATGAATAAAAGACAGATTGTCAAAATGAATACAAAAACAAACTCAATTATATGTTACCTAAAAAGTCACATTCAAAATAAAATCACAGCAGAAGCTAAACTGTGTCAGGGCTGGTTAGTACTTGGATGGGAGACAACTTAGGAAGACCAGGTGCTTTAGGCGTAAAAAATAAAAAAAATAAGGGATTGTAAGCTGTCAAGGTACTTGCAATCTGTGAGGTCAACCAGGGGTTGTCACACCTAAAAACAAACAAACAAACAAAAACAAAACAAAAAATAAAATCGCAGATAAGTTAAAAGTATAGTGATGGATAACATATACCATGTTAACATTAATCAAAAGAAAGTTGGAGTAGCTATATTAATTTTCGGAAAAGACATGAATTCCCAACAAGGAATATTATTAATGATGAGGAAGGACACTACAAAATGTTAGAAAGATCAATTGTT
This sequence comes from Pteropus alecto, assembly GCF_000325575.1. NCBI lineage: Eukaryota > Metazoa > Chordata > Mammalia > Chiroptera > Pteropodidae > Pteropus > Pteropus alecto. The sequence goes on from NW_006440131.1 coordinate 456,316, forward strand.
CAGTATATCATATAATTCTAAACATGTATGGCCCTAACAACAGGATATCAAAATTAATGAGGCAAAAAATAATAGATTAAAAAAAAAGAAGAATCCACTGTTACAGTTGGTGACTTCTGACCAAGATGGAGTGCAATCCGGGGCAGCATCAGAGGAAGACACACCTAAAGGGCAGACTGAGCAGGCACCAGAGCCCTACTAAAGTGAATCTTGTTCCATAACGTCAGCTCCTCAGCTACCAGTTCTCGCAAGCAACCAACCCAAATACCAGTCCTGATCATTGTTGTGCTAACAGCAACCAAGCCTCAACCAAAACAGGAGGCACATACAACTCATACAAAATACACACCTGGATCACCCAACTCAGTTGACCAGGGAAGATTGTGCCACTGGATCCTACAGGACACCTACTATATAAGGCCACACTACTAAGACCAGGAGACATAGCAGCTCTATCTAATATATAAAAAAAACAAACAAACAAACACAGGGAGGCAGACAAAATGGGCAGACAAAAAAACATGTCCCAAATAAAAGATCGAAACAAAGCTCCAGAAAAAGAAATAAACAAAATGGAGACAAGAAATCTACAAGATGCAGAGTGTAAAACACTGGTTACAAGGATGCTCAAAGATCTTAGAACTTCAGCTGAGTCATAAATGAAAAATACAATTACTGAAATAAAGAATACATTAGAGAGAATCAACCAGATATTAGTTGAAGCCAAGGATCAAATCAGTGGTTTAGAAGATAAGGTAGCAGAAAACACTCAATCAGAAAAACAACAATACGAAAATTAGAATAGTTAAAAGGATCTCTGAGACAATACTAGGGGTACCAGAAGTAGAAGAGGGAGAGCAAGGAACTAAAAACCTATTTAAAGAAATGATGATGGAATACTTCCCTTTGCCGGTGAAGGAAATAGACATGCAACACCATGAAGAATAAAGAGTCCCAAACAAAATGAACCTAAAGAGTCCCACATCAAGACACATCATAATTAAAATGCCAAAGGTTAAAGACAAAGAAAGAATCTTAAAAGCAGCAAGAGAAAAGCAAGGGAGCTCCCATAAGGCTATCAGTTGTTTATCAGCAGAATCTTTGCTGATCAGAAGGTATTGGCATGAAATATTCAAAGTGACGAAAATCAAGGACCTACAACAAAGATTATTCAACCTAGCAATGCTATCATTTAGAATCAAAGGACAGATAAAGACCTTCTCAGTCAAGAAAAAGCTAAAGGAGTTCATCACCACCAAACCATTACAAGAAATATTAGAGGGACTTCTTTAAGAAGAAAAAGAAGAAAATATAAAATATATGAATAATAAAATGACAAGAACTACATATCTTTCAATCCTTTCTTTAAATGTAAATGAATTAAATGCTCCAATCGAAAGACATATGGTGGCTGAATGGATAAGAAAACAAAACCCTTACATATGCTGCCTATAAGAAAATTATTTCAGATCAAAAGACACACAGAGACTGAAAGAAAGGGATGGAAAAAGATATTTCATGAAAGTGGAAATGGAAAAAAAAAACTGGGCTAGCAATACTTATACCAGACAAAATAGAGTTTAAAACAAAGGCTATAACAAGAGACAAAGAAGAACCCAGTAATTCCACTTCTGGGCATGATCCGAAGAAAATCAAAATGCTATCTTGAAAAAATATAAGCATCCATATATTCATCATAGTATCATTTACAGCAGCAATGTATGGAAGCAACCTAAGTGTTTATCAATCGATTAATGGGTAAAGAAGAGGTGGTACCTATATACAATGGAATATTACTTAGCATAAAAAAAAGAATCAAATCTTGGCATGTGCAATAACATGGATGGACCTAGAGAATATTGTGCTAACTGGAGTAAGACGAAGAAAGACAAATGCCATATGATTTCATTTATGTGTGGAATCTAAAGAACAAAATAAACAAATAGAATAGAAACAAACTCATAGATACAGAGAACATTTTGATGTTTACCAGATGCGAGCGGGGGGTGGGGGTGGGTAGAGGAGCTTGATGAATAAAAGGAAAGCATTAAGTAGTACAAATTGGTAGTTACAAACTAGTCATGGGGATGTAAGTTATAGCATAAGGAATAGAGCCAATAATATTGTAATAACTATGTATGGTTTCAGATGGGTACTAGATTTATTGGGATGATCACTTAGAACATTATACAAAAGTCTAATCACTATGTTATACATCTAAAACTAATATAACATTGTATGTCAACTGTTACTGAAAAAATATTTTAAAATAATAAAATAAAATTAGTAATCTCAGCTTCAACCTTAAGAGACAGAACGTAATTTAAACCTAACCAATGAGAAGAAAAGAAATAACACAAATTAGTGCAGAAATCAATTAAATTGAAAGTAGGAAAAGAATATAGAAAATTAATAAAACCAAGTTTGTTCTTTGATAAGATCAATAAAATTAATAAACCTCATCATTTTAACTGAGAAAAATAGATAATGAAAATAATCAATATAATATATGAAAGAGAGGACATAATTACTCATTCCAAGGATATTAGGAAAATAATGAAAGAACACATTGAATAATTCTATGTCCAATATTTGATAACTTGCATAAAATGTACCAATTTCTTTAAAGATACAAACTACCCAAATTCACAGAACAAATATATAACCTGAATAGCCCTATACCTATTTAAAGAATTGAATCAATGACTAACAGCTTTCCAATAAAAGAAAAAAAAAAACTAGGCTTAAAATATTTTACTGTTGAATTTATCAAACATTTAAGGAAGAAACAATTTCAATTCTGCAAAATTGCTTCCAAGTAATAGAATAAGAGGGCATACACAATAGCTCATACTATGAAGACAGCATTACCCTCACCAGCATTATCATAACCAGAAAACTATATTGCATGAAAGGAAAACTAAAGACCACTATCTCATGAACATAGGGGCAAAAATCCTCAAAAAATACTACACTAATAAATTGAATCCAACAATGTATAAAAATAACTATACGCCATGACCAAGGGGGATTTATCCCAGATATACAAGACTTTTGAAATTTGCTAATCAATTAACTAAAGAAAAAACCCACATGGTTACATCACTAGATGCACAAAAAGCATTTGACAAAATCCAACACCCATTTATAATAAAAAAAACATTCAGCAAATTAGGAGTAGGAAGGAAGTTACTCAACTCTAAAGAATTTATAGCTCATATTATACTTAATGGTGATAAACTGGATTTCCCCTGAGATTAGGAAAAGGCAAGGGCATCTTCTCTCACTATTTCTTTTCAACATCCTACTAGAAGTTTTAGGTATTTAATAAT
>NW_006440131.1:459693-462252 GCF_000325575.1 Pteropus alecto
TCGATTGGAAAAGAGGAAATAAAACTGTCTGAATATGACACAATTTGATTATCTATAAAGAAAAATGAAACTTAAGGAACTAAAAAGCAGTATAGCAAAGATGCAAGGTCAAAATACAAGTTTATTTTTCCACATGCAAGCAATGAATAATTGGAACTTGAAATTTAAAAATTTGCACTCCCATGTTTTCTGCAGCATTATTCACAATCGCCAAGATATGGAAACAACCTTTTAATAATGTCTTATAGTTTTCAGTATATAGATTCTTCACATGCTTCATTAAGTTTATTCCTAGATATTTTATTCTTTTTGTTGCAATTACAAAAGTAATTGCTCTTTTCATTCCCTTTCCTGAAAATGCATTGCTAGTGTATAGGAATGCTATGGATTTTTGTACGCTGATTTTGTATCTTGAAATTTTACTATATTTGTTTATTTCTAATAGTTTTTTAGTGGAGTCATCAGATTTTTTTATATAGAGAACTTTGTCATCTGAAAAAAGTGACAATTTGACTTCTTCTTCATTCCCAATTTGGATGCCTTTTATTTCTTTCTCTTGCATGATTGCTCTAGCTATGACTTCCAGCACTATATTGAATAAGAGTGGTGATAGGTAACAGCCTATCTTGTTCCTTATCTTAGAAGGAAAGGTTTTGGTTTTTCATTGATAAGTATACTGTTGGCTGAGAATTTGTCATATATGGACTTCATTATGTTGAAGTACTTTTCTTCTATACCCATTTTATTGAGTTTTAATCATAAATGGATGCTGTATCTTGTCAAATGCTTTTTCTATAATTATTGATATGATTATATAATTTTTATCCTTTATTTTTTATGTAGTGTATCACATAAATCAATTTGCATATGTTGAACCATTCTTATGCGCTTGAAATTAACCCCACTTGATCGTGATGCATAATATTTTTAATTATATTGTTGTATTCGATTTGACAGTATTTTGTTTAGGATTTTTGTATCTGTACTTTATCAGAGATATTTGTCCATATTGTGTGTGTGTGTGTGTGTGTGTGTGTGTGTGTGTGTGTGTATGCGCGTGTGCATTATCTTTACCAGATTTTGGTATCAAAGTAATGATGGCCTCATAAAATGACTTAAGAAGTCTTGCTTCTTCAATTTTTTGAAAATGTTTGAGAAGAACAGGTATTAAAACACCTTTGAATGTTTGCCAGAATTCACTAGTGAAGCCATCTGATCCTGGACTTTTACTTTTTGGGAGGTTTTTAATGATTTTTCAATTTTCTTACTGTTGATTGGTCTATTTAGATTTTCCAGTTCTTTGTGATTCAGTCATGGAAAGTTGTAGATTTTTAAGAACTTATCTATTTCTTCTAGGTTATTGAATTTAGTGGTGTATAGTCTTTCATAGAAATTTTATATGATCCTTTGTATTTCTGTGGTATCCATCGTAATTTCTCTTCTTTCATTTTTGATTTTGTTTATTCATGTCTTTCATTTATTTCCTTAGTAAGCCTAGCCAAGGGTTTGCCAATTTTGTAAGGTGCTAATATCTAAAATAAACAAAGAACTCATACAAATCAACAACAACAATGACAACAACAAAAACATGCAATTTGATTAAAAAATGGGCATAGGACCTGAACAGACACTTCTCCCAAGAAGACATAGAAACAGCCAAAAGACATAAAAAGATTCTCAACTTCACTAGCTACTAAGGAAGTACAAATCAAAACCACAATGAGGTACCACCTCACACCTGTTAGAATGGCTATCATCAACAGTACAAGTAATAACACGTGTTAGAGAAGTCACAGGAAAGAAAGGAATCCTCATACACTGCTGGTGGGAATGAAAATTGATTGGTATAGCCACTATGGAAAACAGTATGAAGATTCCTCAAAAAATTAATAGAATCACTATATGACCCAACAATCTCACTTCTGGGTATCTATTCCAAAAATTTGAAAACATATTTCTGTAAAGATATATAAACCCTGATATTCTTTGCAGCATTATTCATGGTGGCCAAAACGTGGAATAAACCAAAGTTCCCTTTCAATAAATGATTGGATAAATAAGATGCGGTACATGTATACTATGAAATATTACTCAGTCATGTGAAAAGGTAAAATACTTCCATTTGCTACAACATGGATGGATCTTGAGATTATCATGCTAAGCAAAATATGTCAGACAGAAAAAGTTGAGAACTGTATGATTTCACTCATATGTGGGAAACAAACCTGAAAGCAATGGAGAAACAAGACAGAGACTCATGGAAATGTACAACAGTTAATAGTTACCAGAGGGAAGTGGGAAAGGGGGAGATGGATAAGGGAAAACGGGTCATAGTGACAGAGGAAATTTAACTTTAGGTTGTGAACACGCAATACAATATACATATGACATATTATTGAACTGTATACTTGAAACCTGTATAATTTTATTAACCATATCACCCCAATAAATTTAATAAAATAAAAAAAAGAAAATTTGAATAAAGTTAGTTGTGCAGAAATACAAAACAAAATATGGAAACAAACTAAGTGCTATCGATGAATGAATAGATAAAATAAA
>NW_006440131.1:462320-470166 GCF_000325575.1 Pteropus alecto
TTGTGACAACATAGATGATCCTGGAGCACACTTTCCTAAGTGAAAAACCAGATACAGAAAGACAAATACTGCATGGTCTTACAAAAATGTGAATCCAAAAAGAGGTAAATTTATAATAACAGACAGTAGAATACTGGTTACCAGAGACTGGAGGGTGGGTGAAATAATGAAATGCTGGCCAAAGGAGACGAATATTCAGTTATAAAATGAATAAGTTCTGGAGACCTAATAGACAGCATGGTGATTATATTTAATAATAATGTATAATTGAAATTTGTCAAGAAAGTAGATCTCAACTATTCTCACCACAATAATACAATGAAAACTATATAAGATGATGCATATGTTAATTAGCTTGATTGTAGTAATCATATCACAATGTATGTGTATATCAAAACATCACAATATACACCTTAAATATAATTATACAATTGTATTATTTAATACACCTTATATACAATTTTTATTTGTCAATTATATCTCAATGAAGCTATAAAGAAAGTAATATTATTCCTTGCATCTCTTATCTTAATGATATTTTGGTCATAGCTTTGAGATTTTAAAAGTCTTAATTAGGAACTGCAGACCTCAGGTTATGGTAGTTTGTTGGTTACCTACAAAAAATGTAAATTTAAGCTAAATTACACACAAATATATAATGTAGATTAACACTGATATGTCTTAAAGTATGTTATAGGCAATGTATAAATGACTATATCACAATTCATTTTAGCTTACTTCTGGTAATGAATATGCTGATAACATTACAATGGGTTTTGCTGTTCTCATAGATAAAATTTCCCTCAGAGACAATAAAAAATATATCTATCAGATAATAATTAAAATATAACAACTTTCAAATTCATAAAATAAAGAAAAAAAATGAGCTATTGATGGACTGTTATGTGTTAGGTATTTTTATGTTTCAATGGAATTAAGCAATGTTAGTAATTTTAACAATGTTAATAGAGCCAATATTTTAACATTTAAAAAAATTAAACTAATTCAATTTACAACAGCACACAAAAATTGAAATTCATAAGTATAAATGTAAGCAAATATGCACAATATCTCTATGTAGAGAGCTACAAAATAGTTACAAAGAAAATCAAAACTCTAGAAAGGGGCTCAAGAGGGTGGACTAGGTAAAAAGTAGGGTTCACTTCCTCTCGGGATCACATTAAAATTATAACCAAATTATAAAATAATCAACATGGAGAATCAACTGAAGTCCAGCTGATCATGACACATACGTTTGAGGCTATAAAGGAGCCACCTTAAGACTGGTAGGAGGGACAGAGATGTGAAACAGACTAGCCTCATACTCACACATGGCAGTGGAGCACTGGGAGGGAGAGCCTGGCCACAGAGGCCCCCTGAAGGAGAAAGGAGTCCTAGTCCCATAAGGGGGCTCCCCAGCCCACTGTCCTAGCCTAGAAAAGATAAATTCCAAGAAAATCTGACTGTAAAAATCAGTGAGGATTCTGGCCGTGCAGGTGAGATGCAAGAAAATTGAAATTCCAGACATCTCCTTTAAAGGGTCTGCACACAGAATCACTCACTCTCAGACATGCACCCTTGGGTCTGGCAGAGGGTAGGAGGCTTACTAGGCACAAGAGCCATACAGGGAAAGATTGCATTGTGGGGCATCAAAGTGAAGGGTAGAGGGGCAGTCAACATTGTTTCTTTGTTGGGCATCCTTCCAGTGCAGTCTACAGGTGGGCGCTATCTTGCCTGTGTTGAACCTTCCTGCTGCACGGCCAATTTGAAGCTGTATTGTACTAGTGAGACTGGCCACCATGCCCAACCTACAAATTGTCTGTGGTGGCCCAATGTCAGGCAACCACCCCTACACTGCTCCTTCCTGGGGAAGCACATTCTTCCCAGGCATCCAATTGGCTAGCACTGCATGTGTATTTCAGGAAAAACAGTTGAGAGCAGATCCCTGAGGCCAACATGAACTGCAATATCACTTGGGCAAATCACGGGGATCTGTGGGATCATCGCAGATGGTAGCTGGTCTCGCTGTAATCTGTGACTTCTGCAGAAACCTGCAAATTCAGAACTGGCAGGAAATCTGATGTTATATTGGCCTGAGGGCCCCAATTTGTCCCACAAATTGCCCAAGGTGGCTGTTGCCAGGCAGCAGACCCGCCCTGCCCCTTCCCAGGGTCATGCATTTCTTGCAGCGAAAAGACCATAAAACTCCTAGAAGAAAACATTGACAGTAAACTCTCTTATATTTCTAATAGTAATTTCTTTTCTTATAGCTCATCTCAGGCAAGGGAAACAAAAGAAAAAAATAAACAAATGGGACTACATAAAACTAAAATGTTTTTGCACAGCAAAGGAAACCACCAAAAAAATGAAAAGACAACCTATGGAATAAGAGAAGATATTTGCCTATGACATATCTGACAAAGGGTTAATATCTAAAATTTATAAAGAACTCATACAACTCAACAACAACAAAACAAACAGTTCGATTAAAAGTGGGCAGAAGAGTTGAATAGAAATTTCTCCAAAGAGGAGATACAGATGGGCAATAGACATATGAAAAGATGCTCAAAACCACTAATCATGAGAGAAATGCAAATTAAAAACACAATGAGATATCACCTCACATCTGTCAGAATGGTTGTCATCAATAAATCAAAAAACAAGCGTTAGCAAGGATGTGGAGAGAAGGGAACACTCCCTCATGCACTGTTGGCGGGATTGCAAATTGGTACAGTCGCTATGGAAAACAGTCTGGAGGTTTCTCGAGAAATTAAAAATGGATCTAACTTTTGACCAAGCAATCATACTTTTGAGTATTTATCCAAAGAAAAAACAAAACACTACTTTGTAAAGATCTATGCACCCCAAACGTTCACAGCAGCATTATTCACAATAGCTAAGATATGGAAGCAACCTAAATGCTCATCAATAGACAATTGGATAAAATAGTTATGGTTCATATATATAATGGAATATTACTCAACCATTAAAAATGAAATCCTACCACTTGCAACGACATGGTATCCTTACTTTCATGGCAATGTAATTATTTGCATAAATTCAATAAGAATTTGTTCTCTTTATAACAGGACATGATTGGAAGCTACTTTTTATTACCAATCTTTTGACTGGAATGTCATATTTGAGAGGAATGCAGAGACTTGGATATGACCTAACAACTTTAAGGAATTGACTTACAGAAGCCAATAAAAGCCTTTGGAAAATTGGCCTGGTACCTTGCTCTCATGGTTCCCAGCACCCTTCCCATGTGAGTAAAGAATGTCACTTCTTGGCAGTTATCAAGATATTTTGGAGATCTCAAGAAGAGAAGAACTCACTCAAAACCTATAGTTATTGTAGGCATTCTCTGAGCACAAGTCCTTGCCTTGGCTTTTCTGGTCTTGTGAGACCTTTTAAGTTCAATCTGAAGAGTCCTTGTAAAATTCCAGCAAAGCAGAATTAAAAGTGCCTATCTGATTAATTAATATTATTACTAGGCTTATGAAAATGACCAGGCTAAATTTATTGAAATGAATTATATCATAAATGAATGAATCTTAATTTGGCTATCTTTGGTAACAATAGGGGTGGTTGGAGAGGAAAGGAAAAAAATCATTTTTTGACAAAAATTGAAATATATCTAAGTATACATTAGATTCTTATGATTTTCATTCTCTTTTAGGTTTTATTTTCTACTTATAAATTGGACTGGGTCCTGAATTCTTCTCATTTCCTCCAACATCTGTCTGTGGCTCTTCAAACATGTTTTTGATTTGTAATTTTTCTCCCATCCTTTAACTAGGAATTATTCAAAACTATAACTGCTTTTTCCAAGCCCTGAAAGCTAAAGATCGACAACTTGATATAAAATTTGAGAGACTGCCACGATGGCTCATTTTTGAGCAATCTTGGTGACTAGTGCTGTGTGGGCCACAAAAAGAGTTTGCCTTGGTGTCTGAGGACATCATCAGGTACATTGCAAGTTGTGGGAGATGCTTTCAGACTTATATCTAGAAATCTTTACCGACAGCCTTACAAACTTATAATGTGCTCTGATTACTAACCTTTGTTTTTTCTCTTGTTTTCATAGACATAGGAGACATCTATACAATGGCTAATATAACCTGCTAAACCTCTGGGGAAGCTGAGACTCAAAACAGAATCACGAAGTAGGTTACTTTGTATTCATAGTAACCCCAAAACTAACAATACTTTCAAATGGATATAGGACAGTTTCATTCTTCTAACTCCCAGACTCTGTTCCTGTTTAGAAGAAAGCAGCCAGAACTGTCATTGCCTCTCTTCTTTCACAACTGAGGAATGATCGAGAGACTGGGGGGAGTTGTAACAGGAATTGTAGCCTCACATCTTACAGCACTTTAACCACTTGGCGGCCCTCCTTTGGCTCTTGGGGCCATTACCTGGTAACAGGACTGCTTGGCTTATGTGTACTGTTAGTGTTAGGATGTAGTCTTTATTATATTTATGCTCTATGGATACAATACAGAAATGTTCTAACCACCCAGGTACTTCCTGTCCAGAAGAACTGACATGAAGAATGTGAGGTGAAGGAGCTATGTTGGGGTGGAGTGTAGGGTTAACTCAGAACATAGTCCCTCCACATACTCAGAGGACTGATAGCTTCCCAGCCAGCAGCCAAGGAAGGCAGTATACAAAATGCTTTCAGCAGTGCCCACTTCCAAGGACGTTTTCTGCTGCTCCCATGACATTATCTGTTCCTGTAATCAAGCAGCACATCTTACTTCCATGCATTAGAAGACGGCTGCTCCCACAAGGAGATAAACACTCCCTCTACTTGTGTGCATATAAAACTCTACTTGTTCTTGGTCAGCAACTTTATTTCTGCAGCTTCAACCAGCTCTTGCCGAAGCTCCCCTGCCTTGTAATAAATGGCATTTCTCACCTCTCATGTCCTCGCGGTGGTTCTTCTAGAATATCCAAACCCACATGCAAGTTCCAGGCCTGGAGCTCCTGTGTTATATGTAGTATCAATATGACTATATTGTCTCCCACATAGATTAAATATATAGATGTAAACAAAATTAAGAAAATTCTGGAAGAATAATATAGGTGAACATTTTCATAATCTATATAAGGGGAATTTATTTCTAAGCAACTTAAAATCCAGAAGTCATAAAGGAAAAGAAAAAAAATAGCATATAATGGATTTAAATCTTCTGCTTTATGGAAGACAACAAATTTAAAAAGAAAATGATAGTACTGAAGAAAATATGTATAATGTATATAAAAAACAGTATTATTGTTAATGATGTATAAATATCTCCTACAAATAAATAAAAAGTGAAATTAGCAAAGTATATGAATAAGCAATTCAAATAGGAGATATAAATAGTACATGAACATATAAAAACAATATCAATCTCATTCTTAGAGAATTTTTATAAATTTACTTAAAAGATATATGTGCTGAAATGAAGATATCTATGATATATTGATAAATAAGAAATAAAATATACAGAACAAAATGTATATTATAACTCTATTCTTATAAAACAAATAATCGTGTGAAAAAATGCATATATATGTATATATATATCAAATAAATGCAGAGAAAAATGTTAAATGTAAATAGTTACTTTGGGGAAGAATATTGGGATTAGAAACTACAGTTAGTGGAAACTTTCACTTTTGTTCTAAACACATTTGAATTTTTTTTAGAAATCAGCATGTATTTTTTTCATAAGTATCATGAACTTTATGTCATATCTAAATAATACACCCAATAGTAAATTAAGATTTTATTTATGAATTAATTTTTACTCATATTAATTTGATTGTACAAATCCTCTTCTTCAGTTTTATAGTCACTATATATGTCCAAGCCATTTTGTCCACAAAAATGTAAAGCTATATATTGTTAACAAGTCATTTATTTATTCATATTAATGGTAGGTTCACAGTCTAAACTAGATTATTGTTATGTATCCTAAAGTAACTACCGTGCCTCTAAGTTCTTGGATTATCGCAGAGATCAAGAGCCTCAGCATGTCATCATAATTTTTATGTATTATTGAAATCTCTTTGTAGGAATGAAAATCTAATTAAAGAAAAAAAAACACATGAAGTGGTTAGGTCAAAATCCAACAAAGACTAGTGGGGAGTGTGGCATACAAAGAGCCTATAACACATTCAATAATCTTCAAATACAAATATTGTTAAAATACTCTTTCCAACAGTAGTAAGCATACCTAGTATCCAGATATTTGTTTCTAAATAACATTCTCTTTAAAAAGGAACCAGAGATCCTTGAATAAATGGCTGATTCTAGGGTTGAAGCAGGAAATATATCCATAAGCCTGGAAAATTTTATAACACTTGAAAATAAGCAAGTCTTTAAAAAACAAAAGTATAGGGCCATGCTAAAGGGACACAGGAGCCAACTTGAAATATCTTCCAATGGTCAAACTGAAACAATTCGAGCAAAAAATAAAGTAGTATTGAATTATAAATAAAAGGATAAATGAATACACATGACTATGACCTGATAAAAATGAATTATTGAATAAATACAGAAATGGGTAGAAGAGACACATCTTCTTTACAGGAGAATTCCAAATAATATATGTAGAAGGAGATTAAATCTTCTCCCCAACTACCATCCTCACCAGAGTGTGGGCTGAACGTAGTTACCTACTTCCAAACAGTAGAATAAGGAACAGGCAAAAATAGTAACTACAGTGGAGAATTATGACTTAACCAAGTTCTCAAGGTTGACATCCCTAGTAATATAATTCATGTGGATAATTCATCAGATTACCCATAGATATGATAGCATGAGGACATTTCACCTCCATGGTATTTTTTTCCCCAAACCCATAACATTAGTTTAATTTACATTAGACAAATATAAATTAAGGAACGTTATACATAATATCAGTATTCTTTGAAACTATAAAGATTGTGAGAAACAAGGGAATACTGAAGAAACTGTAACAGATCAGAGGAAATTAAGGAGATGCAATGACCAAATGAAATGTGGTATTATTGAGTTATCTCAGAGAAGAATGTTTACATTCAAGTTCTGGTCAAATGCATACTGTACAATTTTCTTTAAATCATGACAGTTTACCAAAAGTCACTATTGCATAAAAACTAAGTAGTAATGACCCAGCAATCGTTTTTCTGGGTATCTACACAAAACATTTAAAATCATTTATTAGTAAAGATATATTCACCCTGATGTTATTCAGCATTATTTACTATAGCCAAGATTGAAGAAAATCAAAGTGCTCTTCGATAGATGACTGGATAAAAATGTGGAACATATACATAATAGAATATTAGTCATACAAAAATATGAAATACTGCCATTTACAACAACATAAATGGATCTTGAGACTATCATGTTATGCAAAATAAGATAGATGGGAAAAGATGAGAATCATAATTTCAATCATATGTGGAAAATAAAACTGAAAACAACAAATGAAGATGACAAAGAGAGACTCATGGACATGGACAACAGTTTAGTGTTTACCACAGGAAAAGGAGAGGTAGATAAAGGTAAAGGGGTTCAAATATATGGTGATAGAAGGAAATTTATATTTGGGTAGTGAACACACAATGCAATACACATATGATGTATTATTAAATTGTGCACTTGAGACATATAATTTCATTAATCAATGTCACTCCAATAAATTTAATAAATTTTAAAAGGCTTATAAAACTAAACATATTAGAGGCACCTAAAATGGCATAGATGACAGAGTCTTCATTCATCCCTCTTGCAACCACATCAAAATTGGGACAGAAACATGAAGCAAAGTCACATGGGATCTAGATGAACAAAAGCATCACAACT
>NW_006440131.1:470179-482970 GCF_000325575.1 Pteropus alecto
AGTCTGCAACAGTAGAAGGAGGAGGATGCAAAGTTGTGAGGTTGCATGGTCCCAAGTAGCTGAGTGAGACAGAGGCTACAGCAGTGGCAGCCGGATGCTGCAGATGCCTCTTAGGGGCTGGGTCTGTGAGTGGATTTTATGGCGATAGAATTGCTCACACTGAGCACCAGTGCCAGGTCGGCTGCTTGAGGGGCACCAGGAACTTACAAGGGAACACTAAGTTGTCAGAGCAAGGGCCAGAGGTGAGGTTTTCTCCTGGGCAGTAGGGCTCTGTTGAGCCCTCCCACTCTTAGCGTGTGGACACAGTATCACCATAGCTGAGACTTCATTAAACTAGATAACAGAGGTCACTCTGCCAAGAGGATTTCTTGAAACTCTACCTTGTCCAACTCGTGGTCCCACCCAAGCCATATTCAGTTGTGTCCTTGGTGAGTCCAGTGCTCCTTACTAAGCCAACCTAAAGATCCACACTGGTGGCAGCTGGCCGTGGTTTCTGGCATGGCCTCTTGGGGCAACTACAAATACAGCATCTGTGGATTGCTTGCTGAATCTTACAGGTGGCCCCAGAGGGGCACAGGCTTGGGCTAAACTTGGCCTGCAGCTGAGCCCCTCTCAGGACTGTGCCACTGGACACTTACTACACAAAACCACACTAATCAGACTGGGAAACTTAAGAGCTTTGCTTAATACAAAGAAACAGACACCGAGAGACAGCCCAAATGGGAAGACAAAGAAGCAGAAATTATATGAAAGAACAGAAAATAGATCAAGAAAAAATGGAGTTAAGCAATCTAACAGATGCAGAGTTCAAAACACTGGTTATAAAGAATCTCAAGGAACTTAGGGGAAGAGTAGATAAATTCAGTGAGAACTTTTAACAAATAGATAAAAAAAAAACATTAAAAATGGAAATGGAAATTAAAAGGAAACCAGTCAGAAATGAAGAACACATTACCTGAAATGAAGAGTATATTAGAGGGAATCAACAGAGTGGAGGAAGAAGAGAATCAAACCACCAATATAGAGGATTGGGAAGCCAAGGACACTGAACCAGAATGGCAGGAAAAAAGTAACCAAGCATATAACAGTAATTTAAGGAGCCTATGGGACACAATTAAATGTAAAACTTCCAGATCATAGGGGTACCTGAAGGGGAAAAAGAAGTCGAAGAGCTATTTGAGGAAACAATGATGTGAAACTTTCCTAACCTGGTGAAGGATATAGACATACAACCCCAGGAAGCTCAGAAATTCCCCCAAACCAGGAACCCAAAGAGGCCCACACCAATACATATCATAATCAAAATGCCAAAGGTTAAATACAAAGAGAGAATCTTAAAAGCGACAAGAGAAAAGCAGTTAGTTACTTACAAGGGAGCACTCATAAGACTGGCAGCTGATTTCTCAAAAGAAAGTATGCAGAACAGAAGGGCTTGGCACGAAATATTTGATGTGATGAAAACTCAGGATCTACAACCAAGAATTCTTTATCCAGTAAAGCTATCATTTAGAGTCTAAGGACATATGAAGAGTTTCCTAGACAAAAATAAGCTAAAGGAATTTATTAACGCCAAGCTAGTATTACAGGAACGGTTGGAGGGACTTCATTAAGAAAAAAAAATGTATCAAAACATGATTAAAGAGTGGTTATTACATTCTTATCAACAAGTACCTCAAATGGAAAATAATTAAATACTTCAACCTAAAGATAGGGTGGCTGAATGGATAAGAAAATAAGCCGCCTACACATGTTGCCTATAAGAGACTCATTTCAGATTAAAAGACACACAGAGACTAAAAGGAAGGCACTGGAAAAAGATATCGCCTTGATAAACTGAGAGGGTATTGCACTAAATGAAGTTAGTCAGAGAAAGGCAAATGTTACATGATTTCACATACATGTGGAATCTAAAGAACAAAACAAACAACGACAAAAAAATAGAAACAAACTCTTACAGAGAATATTTTGAGGGTTACTATATGGGAGGGGTTTTGGGGTGGACAGTGAAAAAGGGCAAAGTGATTAAGTACAAATGGATACTTATAAAACAGATGTGGAGATATAAAGTGTAGTATAAGGAAAAGTTAATAAGGTAATAAATATGTAGGGAGGAAGAGGTGTATTACATTTAGTAGGATGATCACTTTGTGAGTTATATAGGTCTTTAATCACTATGCTGTACAACTGAAACTAATCCATATTATTCCATATTATTTCATCCATATTATTGTATGCCAACTATAATTGAAAAAACTCATTGAATTGTACAATGTAAATATGAGCAACTAATTGTCTATTATATTTCAATAAACCTGGGAAAAATACTGGACAATAAAATAACTAAATATGTTAATTTTTAATTTGGATAGTGTGCTATAACTTAGCTCTATGAAAGACAAAATTGCTTAGAATCTGCATGTATTAGTGTGACATTTTTTTAGAATTTCCAAAATAGAAAATGGAAAGAGAAATCTTTAAGTAAATGTATTTAAGAAAATGATATATGAAAATCGGTTTTTGGTTTTAGTGTTTGAAGGTACTGAGTATTGAAGACCTTTGCTTATTAAAGCAAAAGTATTATAACTTGGCCATTAAAGAGTCACTTCTGCAGGTAAACTAGAATTTGGGTTTTATTGAATTGCTCTCTCCTGTTACAAGGCCAGACCTCTAATAAATGCTAATTATGTTGATGCTTTAGGGGGGATTTCACACAGTTCACTAGTAGATCACTGACTCCTTCACTTTGGCTCCTAAGTAGTCTCAAAATGGTAATGACCTACATTCCCTGCTTCCCTGGATGAGATTTGATTTAGTGACCTTGAAAAAACTAGACTACATTTTCATTTAGTAATTCTCACTTAGCTGTCTCAGCAACTTGTTTCATGCTAAATTTAAGTATGCTGAAAATCTTTGTTCACACAAAGCTAACCTAGAAGGAATGTGGCTACAGTTTTTATATGACTATTTTTTAATCAATGATCAGACATATTTTTCAGTTATTTCACAATATACAATAGAACCAAAATTCTCCCTTATTCTTGATGAGTCATACTGCTTTCAGCAAGTTGAATCTTAACATTCTTTTGTATATGAAAGCAGCATGCCAAATATTGAGTATATGACCATTTTATTATCATTTTATTAGGTAAGGGCAACATTTATTTTCCATTTTTCTGTAATGCATATCCTCATGGAGTGAGGAGGGTTATCACAATCATTTGTGCTTCAAATGTTTTATGACATTATTTAGTTTCTAACAATGAAGTCAAGAATTATACAAAGACTTTTAATTTACCATATAAACCCAATACTAGTGGGATTAAGTGCCCATAGCTATATCTTTAGAGAATGTGATCCATGTTCTAAATTTCATTGATAAGTTCCATGCACAGGAACTCAAGTCTTCATTATTGATAACTGAAGTCTTTTCTGAAAAAGAAGTGTTTTGATATCTGCCGCTTCTGACATCTACCCCCAAATACCTGACATTTGAAAAACACAAAATAGTGACAACAGCTGAAAATATATTCAGCAATTTATTTAAATGTTTCTTATGAACAAAGAGTTCAACCAATCTCTTCACCCCATTAAGGTATGTTGTTTCATCCATTTTCATCAGCTTTATAGCATCTGAATGGCACTCAGTTCTAATACTCATTCCCACCTGCTGCTGCAGATGAAAAAGTTTTTTTTTTTTTTTTTCTTTCCCCAATTGCCATCATTTTTACTGATTTTCTTCTTTGGTTACTGATATTTAGATTTCCGTATGGCAGATAAGATTTATTTTGTGTGTGGGGGAGGGTGTAGCAAGATTGTGACTAGATTTTTTTTTTAACCCTCCACCACAAATGACATTTTATATCAGTCTCAAATCTATGATTGTTTTTGAAAATCATGGCAAAGCTAATTAAATATGGAGCCAGCCAAGAAATATGGTTAAAGGTCTATGTCTCCACCGAATAATGCTTCAGTCTGTCTAAAGCATAAAGCATTAGGGAATTATAGGGTGGGGACATTACTAATCTGTTCATGGGACTTTAAACAACAACAGAGGCATAAAGTGACTCAAAAGACAAAACAGTGGTATGTTTCAAAATGCTTTGTACTATATAGCTCAATAATACTGTTTCTTAATTCATTTCTTGAGTTTCTATCATTGGTTTCCCCATTTTGTTAAATGTTTCTCTGAATGGAGAAAGATTAAATTTTGATGAAAAATAAGTCATATTTGTCTTCCCTTAATTGCTACTATGTAGGCTCAAATTTCATCACACACACACTGATTTATGAGCCAGATATTAACCCTTGATGAATATGTAAGATTACTAATAGTACCTGCTTTCTAACTCAACATATTTTTTTAGTATTTAAGGGGTGAACTCAATTTAGTTTGTGTGATTTATGATATACTAAAAACTCTTTTCTCTGCCAATCTACCCTGCTTCTCCTACTCCTGCTCTCAGTACTTTTAAACATACCTTTTCATAATAGTTCATATCCACAATTAGAGTTAAATATACACAAGTAGAGTTAATAACATAACTTGGATCATCGCTTCAAGATTATTCTTTATAAGATGAAAAGTCATTAGAAATGGAGCAGCAGAGGTCAAGATTCTGAATGAATGATAAGTTTTGATGGAGAAGAGGAAGAGAAAAATATTTCAGACATGAAGCTTCATTGAGATTGTATAAATGGGATATGATTGTGGAAACCATACATAGCAAGTTGTAGCAATGAAGGCTCTAAAAATTCTGAAGGCACATTACAATTTCATTATAAGACAGCTCTTTATGATGAAAATATTTATTAGTAAAGAGCTCAGATCTTGAATGTACTAGGTGGAGTGAAACAAAAAGAATAAATGTTCTCTCTCTCTCTCTCTCTCTCAATATATATATAATTTTATGTGTGTTTACATACATGTATATTTCTCTTGACTATAGTACTTGACTATAGTAGTGCTTTACATTCATTATTTATGTTACTCTTTTACTAGCCTATACGTTAGGCATAAAAGGTCTAATTACAACTTTTTGTTTGTTTTCTTATTATTTAAAAAAATGTGAAAAGAAACAAATGAACAAGACAAACAAAAACTCATAGACACAGACAACAGTTTAGTGGTTACCAGTGAGGAAGGAGGAAAGGGGAAGTAGAAAATGGTAAAAGGGGTCAAATATATGATGAGAGGAGATTTAACTTTGGATGGTGAACACACAATGCAATATACAAGTGATATAGAATTGTACACTTAAAACCTATATAATTTTATTAACAAAGGCCATTCCAATAAATTTTAAAAAGACACTATAAAAGGTCTGGAAATTGCTAAAAATGTGGTAATAACACAGGAGAGATTAAGTGCCCTATCCAAAGACACACATTTAGTTAAGGGAAGAGCCAATACTAAACTGGAACTTTTAGTAGGTCTCAGTAATTTTCAAACTTTGCTCCAAGGATTCGTAGGGTTTCTGAGAAATTCTAGTGGTCGTAGTAAGGGGATGAGGACAAAAGACAGTGGGTGGATCTCTGAATAGCTCTTACTTTATCTATCCCTTTATAAAGAGGTTATATGTAAATTATTAGCCTCTGTGGTTGGTTCTTTTCTGTTGTCACTACTAGTTGTTCATTTGCTTAGTGTGGCACCCTTCTCACTTCTCTTTGATGCCATGTTTCACTCTCATCCCCATTTAAACTCAACTTGACTTTCATTGTTCAGAAAAGGCAGGTCATGGCTTAAATGTGAAGAAAAACCAGTAAAAAATATTACTAATATTTGGACTTTCAATGTTCCAGGTCTTAGCATCAACAGTATACTTGGAAGAATACTTAGACAGCTATTTCATCTGCCACAGGAGGGAGAAAAAAAGAGCTTTTGAGGCTAGAGAAGAGACAATAACAATTTGAAGAAAACATAAAGTTGGAAACAACATGGGAATCCAGTCTAAGATCTGGGGATGTTAGGAACATAACCCCCTATAAATTTGGATTGCCTCAGTAGAAAATGTTTGAATCTCTTTCTCTGGCATAACATAGGTATTCCACAAAGTTAATGGAAAATCTTTTATTGACATCATGTTACAATAATTGATAGCATGACATGTCTAAAAATTGGAGTACCAGAGAAAGTGCCTTGAATTACCTGAAGTTCTGGAGTGGCTAGGCTGAATACACACATTTTCCCATAGTTCTCAAGAGTCAGGTGCAGAAATTAGGTGAGGAGGAGAGAAATCCAGTTGGCTTAGAGGGGCTCTTTTTTGATGGCATGAGAGAAGGCTTTAACAGAAATTAAGAGTAGATAACCCAGTAGGAAGTCAAATAAGAACACTATTACATCAAAATGATGCTAGCAAACAAGGGAATGTAGCCCAATATTAGAACTAGCTGTATCTACGAAACAAAAATTAAGAGCAATGTCAATGTGGTATTTGTATATGCCCCCTCGTAAACTTAGACTATACCACAGGGAGAAGGAAGGGGTGACAGGGATATCATGAATTTGATAACATTTAAATTGAAATGACTGAGAAAAATAATAAAAAAGTGACTGAGTTTTTAAAAGTAACTTGATTACTGTTTCTGCCTCAGAAAAAATAGGTATACCAGTAGAAATTAATTTTAATTTTTGAAGAATTTAATACTTACAATACCTAAGTTCATGGTGCTGTGAAATTTGAACATGGTATTAATATATCAGCTTTCATATAAGATTTTATTTTAACAGAGAATAGGGTCAAGTTAAACAAAAAGGAAGAAAAATAGTTTTGAATTTATGGGATATTGACAATTTGTCTCATATGGGGTAAAGCTCATTAGTGAGAAAATGGGCACAAGAGCTCCTAACAGTTCGTGTATATTTTTCTCAGCATTACAAGGATAGTAGAGGGTTATTAAATTTTCAGTTTGGAGGATTTAATGTTAAAATGAGGTCAACCTTGACAGTAACCTAGACTCATAGCTTTCTGTAATATTAGAGTTGGAGTACCTTAAGGATAATCTCCATTTGACTGATGATAAAACTGAAATTGAGATCAGGGAAATTATTTGGTTTCCTTAACCTTATGCTCTATTTACAGCCATTTATAGTGAAGTACTTAATTTGAGTTCTAGAAACTGTCTGGCTTGAATTATATTCATGTTAAGAAACAAACAAACAAAAGGAATAATATTTCAAGGGGTTATTATTATATTGGGGTACTATTAAAAGTAAATGAATTATTTAATATAAAGTATTTTATAAAATGCAAAGAATCTTATAATTTCGTTATTAAAATCATATAATAACTCCATGCACCAATGTCTAGGTTAGAATATCCCACATGGAGAAAATAATCTTCCTGTCTTAATTAATGGTACAAGGTGAAAATGAAATTGTTCCTTTAACATATGGAGGACAACTATTTTAAACATTGCAGCATGGCTTTGACTTTGACTACCCTCCTTATTAACTTAGCTTGTGTGAAATCCACAAACATTATTAGTGGTCATCAAATTACCAGGCCCTTCTTGGAACTGAATACAGAATTGGCCTCTGTGACCTTCATCAGTCCTGTGGTCTGGCTCATACTGACTACAGCAATAGTACATTTTTATTATATGAAAATTTGTCAACCATTAATTTCAAGTGACACTCTGATTTTCATGTTACTGAACAGAGCTAAAAAGAGAGCTTGATTGTATTACCTACCCCTTGTAACTTTGAAAATGTCAATCAAATATTTTATAACTCTTCTTTGCCGGTAACATTCTTATACTCTGCAATAACAATATACTCCATAAGGTCAAAAAAGTCACTAAAGGCTACTTTTTTTTTCTTGTTTGCAATTTATTTGGATATTTGCTTATTTTTTATTTGTTTTTTTTTTAAACTTTCCAAATAAAATAATCACTTATTATAATGGACCTCAGTATATCTGATGGCAAATAAAAGCAAAACAACACACCTATAAATAACCTGTTTTTACTAATAAATGGATCTTTTATACATTATGTTCAGATGTTACCACCATCGATTTATTTCAAAAGAGCAGCTTGCTGAAAGCTGTACCTGATAGGCCCTGGTATTGGCCCTGCCAAATGTGATCACAATCCACAGTTGCAAGTATTAGCAGAGGTCTTCAGGACTTCATCACCACATCTTGTTTTCTATAATACTGCAATTCTATGATAGTATAAAATGTGTAATTTTGGGATTTGCTTGATATGCACCTTTTCCCCCTTCAGGGCTCTTATCTATTATATTGTATAACCTTTGGATTGTGCACCTTATGTTACCTGTATTCAGACCTATCTTGAGACCTGCTTAAAGCCTCACTGCCTTTTTTTTTTAATGCCTACAACACCTGATATCCTAAGTGGTCTCCCATCCAAGTACTAATCAGGGCTGCCCCTGCTTAGCTTCTGGGATCAGACAGGCTCAGGTATGTTCAGGGTGGTATGGCCGTAGACTCCTCACTACTTTTGAAACACTAATTTATCCTGTTGTGTATCCTGGTTCAAATTTAGTGTAATATTTCATATGGCAGCTTTCCTGAGCTTTAAAGGGGGAAATTGCAGCTTGTCCAGGTATCTGTTACTTCACTAATTTTGAATTAAAAGAAAATATTTATTTTCATTGTACCATATTTTTTACTAAATTTATTAGGGGTGACATTGGTTAATAAAATTATATAGATTTGAAGTGCATAATTCAATGTGTCATATGTATATTGCATTGTGTTCACCACCCAAAGTTAAATTTCCTTCCATCATCAGCAATTAATGTAGATCTCAAGCGTCTCGCCGTGATATTTACATATCTTTTTAAAGGTATATTATTGCAAAACCAAAACAAGACAAAAACTACCACTATATTTTTTTCTCTGAGAGATCCTTAGATTCAAGGATTGTTATAGACAATATATCAAGAGTTCATTAAGTCATTCAATAAGTATTCTCACAGGATCTTTGAGAATAAGATTCACTGGCTAAGTAGTGAGGTAAGAGTGCATGCTAATTCTCCCCTTGACAGTGTAGGACAAAGCTGGTAAATATCACACTTGGTAAATGAAATAGGTACATGTTAGGTAAAGTGTATATTTCTGAAATCTCAAATTTGATTTATTTGCATGTGAAATCATGTGCTAAGTATGCTCTTTAATGTTTCCTATAGGTGTAGTGAATGTGAACTCTTATCTTATGGGAGAAATAAGAAAGTGGAGGCTGAGAGGGATCAATGCCTTGTCCAAATATCAGTGGTGAAGAGAGTTTTCAAAGCCATTTGTATTTCTCCGCTTTCTCATAATTCTCTTCTAATCTGGATTCCATAGCCCCTCATCAGTTTACAAAACATGTCTTGCTAAGATCACCAATAATATCCATATCCTCTAAACCAAGGAACCGTTATCAGTCCTCAACTTACTTTATCTTCTTGAAATATTCTCTTCTTTTGGCTCCCATGATTCCACACTCACCTAGATATAACCTGCTTCTTTGTCTATTCTTATCAATGTAATTAGGGTTCTAACTAAAGATTTCCTGAAGAATGGAGCATTTTTCCAAGTTATGTTTCAAATTCTTCTGATATACCATTATGACCTTACTGGTTTTGGATAACCTCTTCTCTTCATTGTGGTAACTTAAAGATTTCGATGTGTCCCTGAATGCTTGTCATGGTAGAATTGATTTGAATGGACCTTGGTTTCTAAATGAATTTGGCTTACAATTGACTTTGAATTTTTCCAAGAGGCCAGATATAATATCTAAACTCAGGTGTTAGCACATAGAAAATTTGTCATTGTCTGCTAATCAGTAGATCTTTAATAATGTGGAACTTAACACATTGAAGCCATATTCTCTTCCTGTATTTTCAACCCATTCCGTTCAGTTTACTTATTTTTGCTCAGTACATGATCAAAGTTAGACAAACTCAGGCTGAGATCAACAAATCCTATGAAAATTGTCAAATGTGAATTACTGTTGGGCATCTTTTTACATAGGGCTCTCTCCTGAAGACTAATATATGATTTCTATTTTTTCAGCTTTATTGGTCCACGGTAATTATATTCTTAGACTAGATCACTCCTTGAAGTATCAAAGAAGACAGATTAAGAAAAATTGCTGAACACAGAGAACTCTCACTGGAGAACATAGACCCAGATTTTGAAGGCACGAACTAACGGCATCTAAATAATTCTACCTTTATTTCAAAGAAGAAAAACATTGTAGAAATTAATTATTGTAGTCAACATGTTCTACTATCTAACATTACTATGACTTTAATCGGTATGTGAAAATCATTGAAACTGTAAATCCTGTCTTTGCTGTCATGCAAATTTGTTATGACCTGATTGAAATATCACCTTTTAAAAGTCTTTTTTTTTTAATTTAAAAATATCATCAAGCAGTATGCAAATTCAGTAACAGAGTCTTTAGAAACCTCATGGGGGGAGTTTGGTATAGCTTACTTTTAAGAGAGTTTTATTGTAAATGTTGGTTCTTTGTGCACTACCTAACATATGTTGCAAAAATGTGTTAGCTCCCTAGGTAACTCTTGAATAAAATCTG
Organism: Pteropus alecto; assembly: GCF_000325575.1. Taxonomy (NCBI): domain Eukaryota; kingdom Metazoa; phylum Chordata; class Mammalia; order Chiroptera; family Pteropodidae; genus Pteropus; species Pteropus alecto. The sequence goes on from NW_006440131.1 coordinate 480,728, forward strand.
TCATGTTTTATGAGAGTCTTAACTATTTTACTGTAAGTTTCATTTTAACATCTAATTCTGAACTTAGGGTATTTTATGTACTTATATGTAATCCTAGATGTCCTCTATGTGCTAATTTGCATTTTAAAAGGCAAGACAACAAGCTTACTTGCATTATTTTATTTCTCTTTTTATACGTTCATATTTTTTAAGGAAATATTTGTTATGTAACATTGTGTGGATTTAAGGTATACTACATGTTTATTTGATATATTTACATACTGTAATATAATTGTCATTAGTGTAATAGTTAGCACCTTTATCATGTCTTACATTTATCTTTTTTTTTGTGGTTGGAAAAATAAATATTTAAGCTCTTTGTAAATTTCATGATTATAATACAATAGTGTTGTCTATATTTAATACACTGTGTATCCAATCTCTAGGACTTATTCTACTCATTATAAGTTTGTACCCTTAAAGAATATCTCTTTTATTTCCCCAACCTCAGCCTCTGGTAATCTTCATTTTACTCTTTGTTTTTATGAGTTTGGCTTTTTACATTCCATATGTGAGTAATATCATATAGTATTTGTCTTTCTCTGCCATGTCTTAGTAAGAATAGCATCCTCAAGTTTCTTCATCCATGTTGTCAAAAATGGCAGAATTTTTTTTGCATGACTGATTAATATTCCACTGTATATACATACCACATTTTCTTTATTCATCCACTGACAGGCACTTAGGGTTGCTTCCATATCTTGGTTATTGGGAATAATGCTGCAATAAACATAGGAGTGTGAATATCTCTTTGATATCCTGTTTTCATTTCCTTTGGCTATATACCTAGAAGTGATATTGCTGGATTATATGGTAAATTTACTTTTAATTTTTGAGGAACCTCCATATTGTTTTCCATAGTGGCTGAACCAATTTACATTCTCAACAAAAATGTGCAAGCCTTCCCTATTCTCCACATCCTTGTCAACATTTGTTATTTTTTTGTCTTTTTCATTATAAGTCATTCAAATGGGTGTGAGGTGATGTCTTACTGTGATTTTGATCTTCCTTTCCCTGTTGATTTGTGATGTTGAGTATCTTTTGATATATCTGTTAGCCATTTCAATAGCATCTTTGGGAAAATGTTTATTTAGTCCCTCTGCCATTTTTAATGGATTGTTTTTGGTTTTATTTTAAAAATATTTTATTCTTTACCAATTTCCTTTGGTATTCAGGTCAATAACTATTACCTGTCTTACCTCTTCTCTTCTTGGACTCATAGTGTTTTATTTGCTTGCTTTGTTTTGGCCATTTGGCTTAAAGATATTCTTAAATAGTGTTTAAGAGTATAGATTTTGGAGCTCAGTAGCATGGTGGTTAAAGGCCTACACATGTAATCATACGAGAAAAAGCTGCTACTTACCAGCTATGTTACCTGAGGCAAATTATTTAAAAGTTCTGAGCCTCAGTTTCCACATCTGTAAAGTGAGGATTACAATGATCAATTTATAGAGATGTGATCTTGATTAAAAGAGTTAATTGTGTATCTTTTACTTAGCATAATGTTTGACACCTAACAAGAATTTTATACACAGTAGCTATTATTATTATTGTTATTATTAAAATAAGCACTGAGGAAAGATGTAGAAAATATACCAATTGTTATCTTAAATTAAAATTCAATATAATAAATACTGAGCTAGACTAGACAATGGAGATACAAAGAGATTACCAAATAATTACTACTTTCAAATAATCCACATAATATGGGTACATTAAGAATATAAGAATCTTAACCTCCACTTACTCACCTTTTTTTCTAAGTGACATTCATTAAAGTCCTAGACTTTAAGAGGACCTGAAAAAGATGGTAACATGTTCCAAATTAGTTTTAGAAATTTTGTTTACTGTCATTTTATCTGTCCATTTATAGTTGACCATTTAACAGCTGTCAGTAAGGTTTTTGTTAGAAATATTTTACTTTTAAGTGATATAAAACTCAACACATAGTGTATTGAGAAAAAAAAGATATAGAAAGGAATATAAGGGGTGCTTAACAACTAAAAAGTCCAGGGGTAGAACTGTCTGCAGGAACAGCTGTATTTAGGTTTAAATGATATCATCAGGGCTCATTTCATCTCTATGTTATGATATTTCCTCCAGCTGGGTTGGCTTCATACCACTCTATGAGGTTCAAAGGTAGTAATACTGTCTTCAGTGCCTAACTTCATCTCAGGTTTTTTTCCATGTAAAAAGAATAAGAG
>NW_006440131.1:483007-498826 GCF_000325575.1 Pteropus alecto
GGACAGATGCTCATCCTTAAAGCAATCACTGAGGGCAGATAAGTGATTTAGGATAATCAGGGTACAATCTTGAAGGTTTGGGATGGTCTCAATCCGACATAGATCATATGAATTGAGAGTGAAAAAAAAATCCTCAAAGAAAATACCAAGTATGTTTTAACAGAAAGGTGTTAGGCAAAAAATAGATGACTACTTCATAGCAAGATTTTTTTTTTAAGCTGAAATATTTAAAAGATAAACCAAAAGATGACTCAAACACTTAGTGATCATGTGGCTAGAAAACTTCCTTTGTTACACCACCACAAGTTGATCAATATCTTGATTTGATTTGGCCAATATAATTTTATCTAGTATACATGATATCACTATTTTCTTCTTCAATATTTTTGACATAATGTATGTTGGAACTGTGCTTAATACCCATTGGTGAAAGAGGGTTGATTACTTATTTGCAAGCCACGGATGCATGATGATTTTAAAGTTAGTATCTAAAAAGTAACTTCTTCTAGATAGTATTCAAGCTAGAAAATTTAAATAACAAAACTGCATAATTTGAATTTTTTCATATCTCATATATTTGATAAAGGTTTGGTAACTGTCAGAAATATATTTTTCAGTCAGAAGAATAACTGAATAATGGCAAAAAAAGATGTAAAGATGAAACAATAAAAGAATGATTACTGAGTTTAAAATTTTGGACTCTCTTAGCTTGAACTTAAAGTCTAGAACTGGTTGTTACAGAATCAATTTGTACTTTGTTATCTTTCAAACCTCATGCTTCCATGAAACTATTGGCTTTATTTTGGTGAAAAATTATTCATCTTTAACATGCTCTTGAAAAATTAAGCTGAGTTTTTTAAAAGCTATGTTTCATTCTATAAATATGCATTATCTTTAAAAGCTGTTCATCAAATTGTAGCTTCTTGTTAAAATTAATCATGGTCAGTGTTTTAGTAACTGAAGTAAAGAATGTTCTGTTACATATAAAAAATTAAAAATGCTCCATATTGTGTCACATGAAAAAACTATGAAAATATATAACAGTGATTAATGAAAAGTCTAATTAACAGTAAAAAAAAACCCTGACAAGCAGTTAATGAAATAAGAAAATATATCAAAGACATTTTTTAGAAACATAATTTTATCTTTATTTTGTTTTATTTTCTTGCATTTCACAACTCAGATTAAGCCAGAGACAAAAAATTAGTAGGTGTAATACTTATAATAGACCAAATGTACTAATAAGGAAATTGTTATGTATGGGCTTATGAAATTCATGAGTTAAGTTTCTATTTTTATTTTAAAATCTCTCACAAATTCCACAACCAAATAGTAATGTCTTTATTTTCTTTTCTGGAAATTTGGTAAAAAAAAAAAATAAAGATCCCAGGCTCGATGAAAATTTGGTCTTTTCAGGAGAGGGTTAAAGAAACAGAATGCTGACTTCGTTCTGCTGATACCGACACAATAGTGTTTTGACTAGGAATAGGGTTAAAGAGGCATTTGCATGCTTCTTATCAATTAGGAAGTGTGGTTTGAGTAGCAGTGTAGCTATTGGCTTGATTATCAAATCAAGAACAGTCCTGAATAGCTTATAATCCAAGGAGAAAGGTACATTTGAAGTGATTGTTTGTCTGATACACCAAAAGGAGAGGTTTAACTCAGAACAAAATGCTCCTGAATAAAGAAAAATAACTATCAAGGAAAACAGATGGAAATTTAAAGAGCCGTAAGCCTGTCATAGTAATAATGGAGGCACTTACTCACAAATCTGGTGTCTGTTCTCAATTTTCCAAATTGGCAGGTTTCAACTTATCCATAGGTCAGAATTCTAGGAAGCACTTTCTACTGGGAACATAAACAAAAATCAGAAGCAAAAATAGCTAATAAAAAATGTATATTATGAAGATCCTGCATTTTAATAAGTGGGAAAAGCAGAATTACTCCTCAGCAAAATAGATTATAATAGATAGATGATAAATTAAATAAAAAATGATGATAAATTGATGATAAATAAAATTAGTAAAATAAGGCCATGAATTATAGTAAGAGGATATACTGTCAACCTTGAGAAAATATTTCTCAGCCTCCACTGGGTGCCTGTGAAGACAGAGTAAAGATAAGATTTTGAAGACAAAACTTTAGCTCTTGCGTCCAGAAGCCCCAGACCTAATATATAATATTCATATCTGCCTCTCCTTTTATCAGTTTCACCCAGTGTTATTTCTCATTGTATTTTCTGCTTAACACTTATTCCCTCCTCTTTATTTATATTTCCTATTTATCTTCTGAACCTATGTCTCTTCATCTGCTCAGCCCTAAGTCTGTTTCTGAAAGTTTTCCTCTTTTTATCTCTTATTTTTTATTGGCAATTGTGTATCAAATGTCTCTGTATTAATATTCTTCCATGTACCTTTAAATTTTTTCTCCTTATTTTCCTCAGAAATAAAATTTCCAAAAGGGGAGAGATTTGGAAATCCCAATGGAACAATGACTACAATTCAAAAAGCATGTGTTTGACAATCAGACCAGTTATGTAATATGACTAAGTTTTTAATCAACAAGTTAAACATTTTCTGTTTATAAATTTTCTGCATGCTATCTATAATTACATAATGTTTACAAGTTAGGCTTTTCAGAACCTATAGTTTGGTTGCCAAAATGTGGAATTGTTTATCACCAAAGAGTGATCCCTTGATGCTATGAAAATTCATATATTATCTAAAGAACTAAGGAAGATAAGATCATAACAGTTATGTTTTATGGACTGTAAGAAAGAAATAAAAGTGAGTGATGAAATATTTATGTGTGTGACAACAGGGTTCATTACATGTTTTAGAAAGTATCTCCTTTTACAAAATAACTAAAAATAATGGATAAAAATATTTTAAATAGTTAAATATATTATATAAATGTCAGGAAAGGGAATATTGTTAGAGGGTAAAAATAATGAGAAAACATGAATCACCAGCATTACATTGTAGCCACTGTCCTTGTGTTATCTGTCAATTTCTGGTGTTAGTGGGTCAGAAATAGAGGCGAATGGACAGAGCCTAGGGCCTCACTGAGAATGCGCAAAGATGAATTGAGGGCTATACATAAAGAATATATACCTGAAGAACAACACCATAGGCTTCTGGTCAAGATTGCAAAGAAGGAAAAGGTATGCCCACCTCTTTCCACAGCCATATGAAAATTACAACTAAACTACAGAACAATCATTACTGAGAATCACTTGAAGTGTAGCTAAACAGAAGTCCTATGACTGAGGATATACAGAAATCACCTTGAGACTGGTGGGAGGGGCAAAGACATGAAAGAGGCCAATCCAACAATCATGTGTGGTGGATGAAAACTGGGAGGAATATTTTACCTACAGAGGTCCCCCCTGAGGAATGAAGGGTTCCAGCCAAACACGAGACTCCTCAGCCTAGAGTTACAGTGCTAGGAAGAGAAGGTCCCACAACTTCTGGCTGTGAAGACAGCAGATATTGTGGTTGAGTGAGAGAGAGGTTGACTGGAGTCCCAGGTGCCCCTCTTAAAGGGCTCACAAAAAAAAATTGCTTGCTGAGGGACTCTTATTCTGAGCTCCAATGCAGGGGTAGCAGCTCAAAAGACACCAGAGACATATGAGGAGAAACTGAATTGTATGGCTTCAAAGCAAGGGCAGGACAGGCGTTCTCCAAGATATAAATGCTGGCAGAAACCATTATTTCTTTTTTGAGCCTTCCATTCTTCCAGCATGCAGATGCAGGTGGAATCCATACCTGAGTCTGCATAAACATGGCTAATATTATTAACCCCACCCTGGTGATTTCCTGAGGTTCCCAACCCATTCAACTTGCAGGGCACTGAAGCCACTTCTAGTAGCTTTTCAATACAAATGGCCTAACTTGGTGCATGCTGTGGACTTTCTTGAAGCCTCTCAAAGTTTCAAAGTCCCAAAAAGCAGCATCAGGCTCAGCGACCCCCATATCATTTGTTAAGCATCGCAAAGCCCAGCACTAGCAGCAGATAGCCTCAGTTTTCTGTTTAGCCTCTCTTAGGTACCTCTGACCTCAAAACAAGTGACAAGCACATAAAAATAACTTCATAGCTTATACCAAATGGCTCCAGGCCACAGGCAGAGCCTGATCTTGGCCACAGGGAGAGCCTGATCATGGCCTGCACCAGAGCTCCTCCCAAGAAGCTTTAGAGCTGGCATACCCAATGGCCAGCTTCAGACCACACCAGAGAACAACCCAACCAATTCCACAAATGACACACTTAAAGAGGAGACTCAACAGGAACCGGAAACCCACATTAGTTAATTCTCCTCTGTAGGATCAACCCCTATACTGCTCTACCACTATAGTCACAGTCAGTTCTCATAAGCAATCAGCCCGAGATCAACACCTCCCATAGATATGCCAACAGCAACCAAGACTCAACTAAAACAGAAGGGTACACATAACCAACACATGAGACACACCTGGTGACCGAGGTCAGGTGACCAGGGAGAGTGTGCCACTGGGCCTGACAGAACATCTATTGCATAATGCTACTCTATCAAGACTAGGAGACATAGCAGCTCTACTGAATACATAGAAACAAACACATGGTGGCAGCCAGAATGAGAAGAGAATGAAACATATCCCACATAAAAGAACGGAACAAAACTTCAGAAAATTAACTAAACAAAATGGAGTTAAGAATCCTACCAGATTGATGCAGAGTTGAAAACACGGATTATAAAAATGCTCTTCAACAGAAAGATAGGAAACATAAAAAAATGGGGATAGACAACATGAAAAGAACATGTCAGAAATTTAAAAAATACAATAATTGAAATGAAGAATACATTAGAGGAAATCAACAGTACATTAGATAAAGCAGATAATTGAAAATTGAATCAGCAATTTTGAAGACATGGTAACAGGAAAGATCCAATCAGAACATCAAGAAAAAAAGAATCCAAAAATATGAGGTTGGTTTAAGGGGCCTCTGGGCAGCATCAAGCAAAACAACATTCACGTCATAGGGGTATCAGAAGGAGAGGAGACAGAGCAAGAAATTGAAAACCTATTTGAAGAAATGATGATGGAAACTTTTCTAATCTGGCAAAGGAAATAGACATACAAGCTCAGGAAGTGCAGAGTCCCAAATAAAACAAATCCAAAGGCTCACACCAAGATGCATCATAATTAAAATGCCAAAGATTAAAGACAAAGAGAGAAATCTTAAAAGCAGCAAGATAAAAGCAATTAGTTATCTACAAGTGAGCTTCCATAAGACTGTCATATTTTTTCTCAACAGAAATTTTGCAAGCCAGAGGGTTTGGTATGAAACCCTCTTTAAAGTGTTGAACAGCAAGGACCTACAACCAGGACCACTCTATCCAGGAAAGCTGTCATATAAATTGAAGAACAGATAAAGTCCTTTTCAGAGAAGAAAAAAGCAAAAGGAATCCATCACCACGAAACCACTGTTACAAGACATATTAAAGGGACTTCTTAAAAAACAAAAAGGAAAAATGAGATCAAAAATATAAATAAAATGTAAATAACTACATATTTATCAACATTTACTTTAAATGTAAATGGATTAAATGCTTCAATCAAAAGATATGGTGGCTGAATGGTTAAGAAAACAAGACATTTACATATGCTTCCTACAAGAGACTCACTTCAGATTGAAAGACATGCACAGACTGACAGTAAATGGGTAGAAAATATATGTTAGGAAAAGGAAAAAAAAAAAGCTAGGGTAGCAATACTTATACCAGACAAAACGGACTTTAAAACAAAGGCTATAAAAAGACAAAGAAGGACTCAATAGTTCCACCTCTGGATATTTATTCAAAGAAACCCAAAAAGCTAATTCAAAAGGACACATACATCCATATGTTTATTGTAGCATTATTTACAATAGGCAAGATATGAAAGCAACCTAAGTGTCCATAACAGATGATAGATAAAGAAGAGATACATATATACAATGAAATATTACCCAACCACAAACAGGAAAATAATCTTTCCATCTTAAACAACATGGATGCACCTAGAGAGTATTATACTAAGTGAAATAAGTCAGACAGAGAAAGACAAATATCATGTAATTTTACTCATATGTGGAATCTAAAAACAAAATAAAATAAACATACAAAAAAACTCAGAAAGAAACTCATGAAGAAAACATTTGACAGTTGCCAAATGAGAGGAGGTTTTGGAGGGATGGTTGTAAAAGGGCAAGTATTAAGATGTAGAAATTGGTAGTTACAAAATAGTCATGGGGATATAAAATATAGCATAGGAAATATAGTCAATAATATTCTAATAACTATGTGTGGTATCAGGTGGATACTAGATTTATCAGTGTGATTACTTTGTAAGTTATGTAAATGTCTAATCACTGTTGTACACCTGAAACTAATATATTTTAAAATATAATATTGTAGGTAACTATATTTTAAAAATAAAAAAAAAAATAAAAGATAAAAAATAAAATAAAGAAAAATAAAGAGCCACAACCTCAGTTTAATTGAATGAGAATAATATCATTCCTCACTGAAGGAAATAGTTTAATCCATTTTCCATTTGCCCCAAGAATACTTGCCAGTGGTGCTTCCATCCACAGTGTTTACCCTAATAAAATGTGTAGATTACAGTTCTAAGCTTACCCTCAAAGTTTGCCACTAAATATTTTGTTTTTATTATTATTTTGACATCACTCTAGTAGTATATCGATAGTCTTTGGAAACAAGTGACATCATTTTATTTATAGCATTCTCTTTTTAGTAGAAGTATTTCTATTTATAAAATATAGTAATTTCTCAATCACTGAAAATGTCAAATCCTAAAACATGTAGCATTCCTATGCATGACTTTAACATTGTTCTCGAACAGTTGTTAGCCGAAGATTCATCTGATGAATCCAATTCTTGTATACATTTCTATTACATTAGGATTAGAGACAATTTCTGTTTAGAAATAACTCCAAGAACAGTTTTTATATTTTATTTTCACATTGATAACCAGTCATATTTGCTTCAGCCTCAAAGAGCGTGTTTTTGTAAAATTAAATGAACACTGGCAACGAGTTGCACTTTTTTTTTTTCCTAAATGGGAAATGGGTTAAACATCTGCTCATTTTGAAATTAGTTCTTTGAAAAAAAGGAAAATAAAACAAACATTTTCTTCGTATTCTCAAACACAAGCTAGCCCTCATGTTAATTAATCTGAGGCTTAAATCAAACTAAATCTGTGGCCTCCAAATATTAAAGCTGAAGAGCAAGAGTGATGCCAGAAAGTGGTGGACTAGGAAGCTTCCCCTATGGGAATATCAGAAAACAACCAAACTGAATAAAATAACCTCATATAAAGCTCTGATAAACAGTCAAAGTTATATGGACACCAAGCAAACACACAATTATGAAAAATCCACATTCATAATTGCAAGAAATTTCATGGCAGTTTAACCCATCCATGCCCTACACTTTCCCTAGCATTGCAAAATATTCTTTCAGAAGAGTCAGCAGCTCAGTTCCCAAGTCACTCTTGGGAATAAAGCAAACCTTATTTTTAATACTAACCATTGTGAGGGATACCTGAAGGACTGATCCTGTTTTACTTGACTTACATCTTAGGTGAGGAGAAGCAGCAGGCACTGCTCATGAAAGCTACAAGGAAACTAAGACCAACAGTAGCCTGAGAAAAGAGATTTCAGGTAGAGACATACAATAGACCACCTGAGGAACTGATAAAAATGATTGTTTATACAAGGGAGTTAAAAAAAAAAAAAGTACAAACAGGCCCAGGCAAAATCCATGTTTATAAAAGTCCCGAGAAGATTTGTACTTTAACTTCTGGCTGATCACAAGGATCAGATCACAAAAAGATAATTAGTGAAAAACTGTCTTGACCCATAGTCAGCAAAGGCTGAGAAAAGCAGCTGTTGTTTTCTAATGTCCAATTTTCATCAATAAAAAATAAAAATACATACAAAAAATAGAAAAATATTGACCATTTAAAAAAGAAACATTATCAGACATCTTCCTTGAAGAGGAACAGAAATCAGATTTAATAGGTAAAGACTAAAACAAAATGCATTAAATATCCTCAGAGTTAAAGAAAAAAATATAAAAGAGGAAATCAAGAAATTGATATATAAACATGAAGATAATATTAAAAATATATAGAAATTACTTTTTAAAAATGAACAGAAATTCTAGATCTAAAAAAACAACATAATTGAATTGAAAAACTCAATAGAGAGGTCCAACAACAAACTCAAGCAGGCAGAAGCAATCAGTAAAGCTGTTGATAAGTCATTTGAAATGATCAAGTCTAAAGAACCAAAGGATACAAGAATGAATAAAAAGTCAGCAGAATTTAAGAAACTTATAGGACACCATTAAATAGACCAAAATATACATCATGAAAGTTTCAGAAGGAGAGGAGAGAGAGAAAGTAGAAGAGTGATTATTTGAAGAAATAATGGCTAAAAGCTTTCCAAAATTGATGAAAAACCTGAATATATAAATAAAAGAAGCTCAGCAAACTCCAAATAGTATAGCCCAGAGAAACCTACACTGAGAAACATAATAATCAAACTGTTGAATATTAATACAAAAATCTTCAAGAAAATAACAACAAACCAAATTTTACAATATAGTAAAAGAATTAAATGCCATAGTCATGTAATTTATTCCTGGTATATGAGGATGGTATAACATACGAAAATCAATCAATATAATACACTGCATTAACATATAAAAGGAGAAAAACACATGTTCTTCTCAATAGATGCATGAAAAGATTTGATAAATATGGCATTATTTTATTATGAAAACATTCATCGAAGTAGTATGGAAGGAAACCTCTTTAATACATTAAAGACCATATAAGAAAAATTCACAAAGACCAGACTTAATGATGAAAGATTGAAAGATAAAATTAGGAACACAGCAAGGATACCCAATTCCATTCAACATAGTGTTGGAAATCCTAAGCCAGAGTAATAAGAAAAGAAAAATAAAAAGTCATCCAAATTGGAAAGGAAGAAGTAAAATTATCTATTTTTGGAGATAACACAATCTCATGTGTAGAAATACCTGAAGATCTTACAAAAACAAACCTATTAGAACTAGTAAAAAAATCAGCATATTGCAAGATCCAAAAATAAATACATAAAACAATTGCATTTCTATACATTAACAATGAAAAATCTGAAAAGGAACTTATGAAATAAATTTAGCTTACAATAGCACCAAAAAGAATAAAATACTTAGTGGTAACTTAACCAAGGAGGTGAAATACTTTAATACTTAAAACTACGAAACAGTTTTGAAAAAAATTAAATAAGACATAAATAATTGGTAAGCCAACTCTTATTTACAGTTTGGAAGGCTTAATATCGTTAAGGTGTCAATACTACCTGAACTGACCTACAGATTTAGTGCAATCTCCATCAAAATTTTAATGAATTTTTCTCAAAAATAGAAAAATTTATGAAATCTCAAGGGACCCTGAGGAGCCAAAAATACCTTGTAAAAGAAGAACAAAGTTGGAAGACTCATAATCCTGATTTCAACACTTATTACAAAGCTACAGTAATCAAAACATATTGGTACTAGAATATTGGTACAAAAGACATATAGACTCAATAAATAGAATAGTGAGCCCAGAAATAAACCTTTATATCTATTGCCGAAGTATGTTCAACAAGGGTTTCAAAGCCATTCAATGGAGAAAGGACAGATATCCACATTCGAAAGGATAAAGTTAGATACTTAAGTTATTCATATACAAAAATGAACTAAAAACAGATCAAAGAACTAAACATAAATGCTACAAGTTTAAAACTTAAAACATAGGAGAAAAGCTTAATGACATTAGATTTGGCAATGAAAACAAGCATAGGCAACATATGACAAATAAAAAGGTCAATAAAATGAAATGAAATGAAATGAAAACTAATGTGCATAAAAGGACACTGTCAAGAGCATAAAACACAGCCCGCAGTATGGGAGAAAATATTTGCTAATCTTACATCTGATAAAGCATTAATAGTTAGAATATATAACAAACGCATACAACACAACAATAACAAAATCATCCCAATTAAAAAGTGGGTATACATTTCTCCAAAGAAGATATCTAACTGCCAAAAGGTACATAGAATGATATTTGACATCACTAGTTGTTAGGCAAATGCAAATCAAACCCACAATGAGTTATCATTTCACAACCATTAGAATAGCTATTATAAAACAAACAGCAACAATTAAAAAGAAAAAACAAAAAAAAGAAAATACCAGGCAGATAGAATGTGGAGCAACTGGAACCCTTGTACATTGCTGCTGGAAATATAAAATGATGAAATCTCTGTGGAAGACAGTATAATATTTCTTCAAAAAAAAAAAGTAAATATAGAGTTATCACATGATCAAGTAATTTTCCTTTTAGACATGTGCAAAAGAAATATAAACAAGGACTCAAACAGCTGTACATGAATGTTCATAGCAGCATTATTATAATAGACAAAATCTGAGAACAAACAAAATATTCATCAACAGATGAATATAAAACACAATGTTATATATAGATGTGTGTGTATGTGTGTGTGTGTATTTTACTTAGTATGTGTGCATGTAGATAGATAGATAGAGATAGATAGACAGACACATGTACTGATATAGATATGTATAGATAGATATTTCAATTAAAAGAAATAAAATTTTATAACCTTAAAAGTAACGAAATTCTGATACATGGTACATAATGAAGATATTATATTAATCAATATAAGTTCAACACAAAAGGACAAATATTGTATGATTCCACTTATATGAAGTATTTTAGAATTGTCAAATTTATATATGCAGAAAGTAAAATAGTGGTTACTAGGGTAAGGAGAGGAGGGACTAGAGGTTTATTTTTTAATTGGTACAGTCTTAGATTGAGATGACGAAAAAATTCTGATGATAGATAGTGATGATGGTTGCACAACAATGTGAATGTACTTAATGCTCCAAAATTATATACTTAAAATAATACATTTTATGTTGTACATATTTTATCATGATAAAATAATCAAATTTAAAACTCCAGTTTACGTTTTTTTTTTCATATTGGTACTGCTCCCTCCAAAAATGGCATGAGCAACTTAATTCTTTTATAAGGAAATACAATTTAAACTCTCACCTCACAATGTCCCACAGATAACATTTCACCAAACGTAAGTTTATATTTAAAAACAAAAACACTATCAACAAAACCAAAAGAAAACCTACAGAATGGGAGAATATATTAGTTTATGATACACCTGAGAATGGGTTAGTATCCAAAATTTATAAAGAACTCATGCAACTCAACAACAAAAATAACCCAAACAATCCAATTGAAAAATGGGCAGAAGACCTGAATAGGTGTTTCTCCAAAGAGATAATACAGATGGCCATTAGACATATGAAAAGATGCTCAAGATCACTAATCATCAGAGAAATGCAAATTATATCCACAATAAGATATCGCAACACACCTGTCAGAATGGCTAACATCAATAAATCAAAAACATAACACGTTGGCGAGGATATGAAGAAAAGAGAACTCTTGTACACTGTTGGATGGATTGCACAATAATACAGACACTGTAAAAAAAGTTTGGAGGTTTTTCAATAAAAAAATGAACTACCTTTTGACGCAGCAATTCCACTTCTGGGCATTTATCCAAAGAAAACTAAAACACCAGTTCACAAAGATTTATGCACCCCCATGTTCATGGCAGCACTGTTTACAATAGCCAAAATATTAAAGCAACTTCAATGTTCATCAACAGACAATTGGATAAAGAAGTTATGGTTAATATATACAATGGAGTATTACTCAGCCAAAAAAAAAATGAAATCCTACCATTTGCAACACAAAGATGGACCTAAAGGTTATTATATTGAGTGAAATAAGTCAGATAGAGACAGAAATACCATATGATTTCACTCATATGTGGAATGTAAGGAACAAAATAAATGAAAACAGACTCACAGATACAGAGGGCAATTTGGTGACTACCAGAGGGAAGGAGCTTTGGCGGGGGAGAAAAAGGTGAAGGGATGAAGAAGTACAAATTAGTAGTTACAATATAGCTATAGGTATATAGAGTATTGTACAGGGAATATAGTCAATAGTATTGTAATGGCTATGTAGAGCCAGATGGGTGATAGAGTAATCACTTGTAAACTATATAAATGTCTAACCAATGAATTGTATGCCTGAAACTAATAAAAAAATAAAAAAGAACAAAACAACAACAAAATACATAAACAAGCCATCTTATGTGATAATCAGCAAAAAAAAAAACATAAACACAAAGACTTCAAAGGCTACATATGTAGGAATCAATAAATAGAAGATACTATATCTAAAATAGATGCATGTGAGTAAAGAAGGTAGAGCGGGGAAACACTATGCTTTCCTTCTCTCACAACATTAGAATTACAACTAAATTACAGAACAACCATCATTGAGAATTGCCAAAAGTCTAACTGAATTGAAGCCCTAAAACTAAGGACATAAAGAAGAAGCTGTCTAGAGACTGGTGGAAGGACCAAAGACACAGAACAGTCTGGTCTCATACTCATGTGTTGTAGTTAAAAATGTAGAGAAATATCTCAGCTGCGGAGGAAGAGGTAAGACTCTAAGCAGCACACTAGAGTCCCCTGTGAGGGTTCCAGTGGCAGAAGAGAAGTCCCCACAACTACAGGCTATGAAAACCACTAAGGTTGTGGCTGAGTGAGACAGAGGGCAGCTGGAGCCCCGGGTATTGATCTTAAAGGGTCTGTGCATAGATTTACTCACTGATGAACTCACTCACTCTGAGCTCCAGTGCTGGGGCAGCAACTTAAAAAACACCGGGGACATATGGGGAGGAACTAAATAGTCTGGCTTCAAGGCAAGGGCTGGAAGGGCCGCTTTCTACAAGATTGAAGTGCTAGCAGAATTAATTGTTTCTTTGTTGAGCCCCTCCTCCTAGCATGCCAATTTTGGTGGGCACCATACCTGAGTCTCCATCAACCTGGCTAACACTTGTTGCCCCATCCTGGTATTCCCCAAAACTTGGCCATACCAGCATGCAGGCCCACCCAAACAAGTTTCAGTGGCTCATCAATACAAATAGCTTGTCTTGGCTCATACTGTGGATTTCCTAAAATCTGTCAAAGGTTCACAAAACCTAAACAAGCAGCATCTGGCCTCAGTGGGTCTCATGCCTCTTGATGAGCAGCCCTATGCCAGAAATTAGCAGCAGCCAGCCTCAGTTCACATCTTGGCAGCTGAAAGCAACTCTAAGCACAGTGTGGGTGGTGACCATCTTCAGATTACTTGTTGACTCATGCCAAGTGGCCCCTGGAAGGGCACAGGCTGTAGCTGAACTTGGCTTGCGGTGGGGCCTCTCCCAGGAGACCCTGGGACCATTATGTCCAGTGGTCGGTTTCAGACCTACCCAGAGCACCACCCTGGCCTGCAACCGAGGACAACACACCCAAAAGTCAGACTGGGCAGGCACCAGAGCTCCGCTAACGTAAAAGCTGCTCCGTAGAGTCAACTCTAGCACAACAGCTTCTCCATTGTAGTCACTGACCAGTCCTCATGACCAATTAACCCAAAGGTCAATCCCTGCCACTGATGTGACAACAATAGCTAAGGTTCAACTACAACAGGAGGGTACACAAAACCCACACAAAGAACTCACCTGCAGCACCCAGCTCAGTTAAAAAGAAAGACTGTGCCACTGGGTCCACAGAACACCTACTGCATAAGGCCACTCTACCAGGACCGGGAGGCATAGAAGCTCTACCTAATACATAGAAAAAACACAGGGAGGTAACCAAAATGGGGAGACAAAGGAACATGTCCCAAATGAAAAAACAAACAAACAAACAAACAAAAACAGAACAAAGCTCCAGAATAAGAACTCAACATAATGGAGACAAGCAATTTACCAAAAGCAGATTTCAAAACACTGGTTATAAGGATGCTCAATGAACTTAGGGGAAGAGTAGATGAACTCAGTGAGAACTTTAATAAAGAGATAGAAAACATAAATATGGAAATAGTAAACATAAAGAACCAGTGAAAATTAAAAAAAAATATATATATATATACATATATATATATGTGTATGTAGCTGGAGCTGAGAAATGTCTATGTGTGTTTTTTTGTAAGAAAGGTGGATAATGACGCTTTAGGTGTCCTGTTCTTCTCTCTATATATATATATATACAGTAACTATGGGTCCAGTCAAGATGGTGTAGAATAGATGCTGCACTTGCCTTCTCTTGCAACAACACCAAAATTATAATAAAACTACAGAATAACCATTACTGGGAGTCACCTGGTATCTGGCTGAACAGAAGTTCTACAACTGGGAACATACAGAAGAGGTCACTTCAAGACTGGTAGGAGGGGTAGAGATGCGAATCAGCCCAGTCCCACAACCGCTTGTGACTGTCGAGAATCGGGAGGTGTACCTTAGCCTCAGAGCCCTCTTACTCCCCACGGAGGACTGAGGGGTCTCAGCTCTACAGTGGGCTCCTGAGCACAGGGCTTCAGTACCAGGAGAGGTCCCCACATCTTCTGGCTTTGAAAACCTATGGAAACTGTGGCTGAATAAGATGGAGGGCTATGGGAGTTCCAGACTTTCTCTTAAAGGACTTATGCCCAAACTTACTCAGTGATAGACTCACTTGCTCTGAGCTCCCACGTTGGGACAGCTGTTCGAAAAGTGCCAGGCACATACAAGGGGGAACTGAGTTGTCAGGCACAGGACAAGGGCTGGAGGGGTGGCTTTCTCCGGACAGAAATGCTGGCAGTATCCAGTGTTCCTTGAAGCCCTCCCTATTCTCAGCGTGCAGATGCAGTTGGCCACCATATCTGATTCTCCATCAATCTGGCTAATACAAGTTGCTCCACCCAGATGATTCTCTGAGACCTTGTCCCTCCCAACTTGCAGGCCCATTCAAACTGCTTCTAGTGGATTTTCCATATGAATGGCCTGTCTTGGCTCATGCTGCAGACTTTCCTAAAATCTCTCAAAGGTTCACAAACCCCAAACAAGCAGCATCTAGCCTCGGTGTGCCCCATATATCTTGCTGAGCAGCCCCAAGCCCAGAACTAGTAGTAGCAAGCCCCAGTTCCTAGATTGTCCTCTGGAGGCACCTATATGCCCAGAACAGGTGGCAGCCATTTGTGGATTGCTTGGTGACTCTTTCCAGGTGGCCTCAGAATTGACAAGCTGCAGCTGAAGCTGGCCTACAGCTGGGCTTCTTTCAGGAGGCCCTAGGGCCAGGGCACACAGTGGCCTGCTTCAATTGTGTCAGAGTACCATTCAGGGCAGCATCTGAGGAGGACGCACCAGAAAAGCAAATTGACAGGCATCAGAGACATACTAAAATAAATTCTATTGCATAGGGTCGGCCCCTCAATGGACAATACCCACAATCAGTTCAAGGGTCAATCCCTCCCATCGATGTGCAAACAGAAACCAAGGCTCAACCACAACAGGAAAGCAAACACACCCATACAAGGGACACCTGGAGCACTTCGATCAGGTGACAAGGAAAGACTCCGGATCTCATGGGATACCTAATACATAAAGCTACTCTATTATCCCATGAGACTCTGGGTCTCATGGGATACCTAATATATAAAGCTACTCTATTAACAGAAGGAGACTTAGGAGCCCTACTTAATACATAGAAACAAACACAGGAAGACAACCAAAATTGGGAGGAAAAAAAAAAAAAAACAAGTCCCACGTGAAAGAACAGAACAAAGCTCCAGAAAA
>NW_006440131.1:498836-501170 GCF_000325575.1 Pteropus alecto
CTAACCAAAATGGAGACAAGCAATCTACCAGATGCAGAGTTCAAAACACTGGTTATAAGGATGCTCAATGAATTTAGGGGAAGAGTAGAGGAATTCAGCGAGAACTTTAACAAAGAAATAGAAAACATAAAAACGGAGATGGAAAACATAAAAGGGAACCAATCAGAAATAAAAAATAAAATGTTAGACATGAAGAGTACATTAGAGGGAATTAATAGATTGGATAAATCAGATTACAAAATCAGTGATTTAGAGGAAAGCTAGAAAAAGACATCCAATCAGGACAAGAAAAAAGAATGCAAAAAAAAAAAAAAACAAAAACAAAAATAGTTCAGGCAGGGGTCCCTAATCCTCAAGCTGCGGACCTTTATCAGGCTGCACAGCAGGATGTGAATGGTGGGCAGGCAAGTGAAGCTTTATCCATATTTGCAGCCTCTCTCCAGTGTTAGCATCACAGTCTCAGCTCCACTTTAGATCATCAGGCATTAGATTCTCATAAGACCAACAGTCTCTGGTATCAAAAAGGTTGGGGAATGCAGGAATAAGGAGCCTCTGGGACAACATCAAGCATAATAATTTTCACATAATAGGGAACAAGAACGAGAAGAGGTATAGCAAGAAATTGAAAACCTATTTTAAGAAATAATGATGGAAAATTTCCCTAACCTGGAAAAGGAAATGGACATACAACCCCAGGAAGCTCATAGAATCTTAAGCAAGATGAACCCAAAGAGGCACATACCAAGACACATCATAATTAAAATGCCGAACAAAGGTTAAAGGACAAAGAGAGAATCTTAAAAGCAGCAAGAGAAAGCAATTAGTTATCTACAAGAAAGATCCCATAAGACCATCAGCTGATTTCTCAACAAAAACTTTGCAGGCCAGAAAGGTTTGGCACAAAATATTCAAAGAGATGAAAAGCAAGAAGATAAAACCAAGATTATGTTACTGAGCAAAACTGTGATTTAGAGTAGAAGGGCGGATAAAGAGCTTCCAGACAAGGAAAAGCTAAAGGATTTCATCAACACCAAACCAGTATTACAAACAATGTTTGAGAACCTTTTTTTAAGAAAAAGAAGAAAATGAAATATATGAATAAAAAATGGCAATAACTACATATATATCAACATTATTGTATATGTAAATGGACAGAATGCTCCCAACAAAAGATAAGGTGGCTGAATGGAAAGAAAACAAGAAGTCAAATTGTCACTATTTATGGATGACGTGATTCTCTATATAGAAAATCCTAAAGACTCTACAAGAAAACTACTAGAAACAATAAGCAAATACAGAAAAGTTTCTGGATAAAAAATGAACGTTTGAAAATTCATAACATTCCTATACTCTAATAATGAAGTGTCAGAAAGAGAAGTGGAAAAAATAATTTTTTTTGCAATTACAACAAAAAGAACAAAATATCTAGTAATAAATTTAACAAAACATGTGAAGGACCTATATAATGAAAACTACAAGACCCTATTTAAAAAATATCAAAGAAAAAACTAAGAAATGGAAAGATATTCCATGTTCTTGGATTGGAAGAATCAACATAGTTAAAATAACTATACTACCTAAAGTATTATAAAGATTTAATGAAATCCCTATCAATATCCGATCGGCATTTTTTTAAAGAAATAGAACAACAACAACAACAAAAAAAAACATCAAATTTGTGTGGAATCACAAAAGATCCAAAATTGCCACAGCCATCCTGAGAAAAAAAGAATGAGGCTGGAGGCATCACTCTGCCTGACTTCGAATTATGCTACAAAGTGACAGTAATCAAAACAGCATGATATAGCAGCAAAACAGACACACGGACCTGTGGAACAGAGTCAAAAGTCCAGAAGTAAACCCACATTTATATGGGCAAATAATTTTTGACAAAAAAGCCGAAAACATACAGTGGAGAAAAGAAAGCCTCTTCAATCAATAGTGCTGGGAAAACTGGAAAGCCACCTCCAAAAAGAAGGAAACTAGACTGTTGTCTATCACCACACACCAAAATTACCTCTAAGTGGATTAAGGACCTGAATATAAGACCTGAAACTATAGAATGCATAGAAGAAAACATAGGAACTAAACTCAAGGACCTTGGACTTAAAGAAGATTTTATGAATTTGACCTCAAACGCAAGGGAAAGAAAAGCTAAAATAAATGAATGGGACTACATCAAACTAAAAAGCTTCTGCTCAGCAAAAGAAATCATCAACAAGGTAAAGAGACAACAATCCGAATGGGAAAATATATTTGCAAGCAACGTCTCTGATGAGGGGCTAATATCCAAAATATATAAAGACCTCATACAATTCAATAACAACAACAACA
>NW_006440131.1:501652-552250 GCF_000325575.1 Pteropus alecto
AGCAAGCTAAAAGCAGTTACTTCCAACAAGAGAGCTTCCATAAAACTGTCAACTGATTTCTCATCAGAAACTTTGCAGGCCAGTAGGGATTGGCACAAAATATTAAAAGTAATGGAAAGGCAAGGTCCTAAAACCAAACTGTACCCAGCAAAGCTATCATTTAGAGTCGAAGGACATTTAAAGAGCTTACCAGACAAGAAAAAACTAAAGGAGTTCATTACCAATAAACGAGTATTACAAGAAATGTTAAAGAGACTTCTTTAAGAAAAAAAAAAAGTATGAATAATAAAGTGGCAATAACTACATATCTATCAACAATTAAATGTAAATGGATTAAATGCTCCAATCAAAAAACCTAAGGTGGCAGAATGGGTTAAAGAAGAAGACCCTTACATGTACTGCCAACAAGAGACTCATTTCAGATTTAAAAAAGAAAAACAAACAAACAAACAACAACAACAAAAAACACAGAGACTGAAAGTAAAGGGATAAAAATATTTTCATAAAAATTGAAACAAACAAAAAAAAGGAAGCTGCGGTAGCAATACATATACCAGACAAAATAGATTTAAAATAATTGCTATAAAAAGAGACAAAGAAGGGCTCAGTAATCCCACTTCTGGGTCTTTACCCAAAAAAAGAAAACACTACATTGAAGGGACATTTGAACATATGTTTATTATTTACATTAGCTGAGATACGGAGGCATTCTGGGTGTCCATCAATGAATGAATGGATAAAGAAGAGGTGGTACATATATAAATTGAATATTATTCAGCCATAGAAAAGAGTAAAATCTTGTCAACTCTAAAAACATGAATGGACCTAGAGTGTATTGTGCTGAGTGGAGTAAGTCAGACAGAGAAAGATAAATAGCTTGTGATTTTACTTGCGTGTAAAATCTAAAAGCCAAAATAAACAAATCAAACAGAAATAAACTCTTAGATACAGGTAACATTTTGATGCTTGACAGTTGGGAGGCAGTTAGAAGGGTTGACGAAAAAGGGGAAAGGATTAAGAGGTACAAATTGGTAATTACAAAATAGTCATGTAGATATAAATTATAGCATGAAGAATATAGTCAATAATATTGTAATAACTATGTATGGTGTCAGATGGTAATAGATTTATCCAGATGATCCCTTCATAAGTTACGTAAATGTTTAATCACCATGTTGTACATCTGAAATTGCTATACTATTTTACGTCAATCGTAATTGAAAAATAAAAACTTTTTAAAGAGCTAAAGAAAAAAAAAAAGACAAAAAAATGAAAGAGAAATGGCCAGATACTTTTATTTTTATTTTAAATGTTTCTTCCTCAATAATTTTGGGGTCATAAGTAAATAAATTTCAATATACCATTAGGAGAAATTTAGAATGGTAAAATAAGATATTTAATGTATCAAATGTGAGCAATTCTTTACTTGGTGATATCTCTGTAGCTATAAATGTTTTGATTGTTGTTATATAGAACAATTAAAAATAAATTAAAAACAATCTAAGTACATAAAATAATAAAATAAATATATGCATGTGGAAGATAAAGATATAGATAGTTAAACATAAATAGGTGGAAATATAGATATCATTCTATCAATATGCTTAACAAAGTTATGTCAATATCAAATAAAATACACTTCAGTATAAAGAGATAAAAGGAACATTTTTAATAATAATACTATCAATTCGTCATAAAGATTGACAATCAAAAATATGTATGCATCTCATAACACAGCTTCATAATAAATGTTGCAAAAGTTTGCAGAATTGAAGGGATAGCCAAAACCACAATTATAATTACATATTTTAATGCATATCTCTCAGCATTTTATAGAAAAATTAGACAAAAAGTGAAGATATAAAGAATCCGAACATTACTATTTACCACCATGTCCTAAATAATATTCACGAAACATTGCATTTAAATCCTTCACAGGATATTTTTCTTTTCAAGTGAACATAGCACTTTCTCAAGATAGACCACGTTAGGCCATGAAAGGAATCTCAAATAATTAAAAAAGTTTAAAATCATACAGAATACATTCTCCGACCACAACAGAATTAAATTAAAATTTAATATAAAAAAAAGATATTTAGAAAAAACTCAATAGATTCCAAATTCTATGGGTTAGAAAACAAATCATAAGTGGAATAAGAAATATTTCAAACTTAAAGATAGTAAAAATAATGCATATCAAAATTTATGGGTTGCAGTTAAAGTGTGCCTAAGGAAATTTATAGCTTTAAAAGCTTATATATGTAAAGAAAAATTAGCTAAATAAGTAATTTAATATTTTACCTTAAAAAGGTAGAAAAATTAAATCCAGTGTACAAAGAAAGAAGTATTAAAGATATGGATAGAAATCAATTAAATAACAAAAAATATATGGTTTTTGGAAATGATTAACTAAATTTATAAAACTTTAGCTAGACTAATCAATAATAAAGAAAATCATCACTCTTTACAGTGAAATTGAGCTTACCATTTCAGTTTCTACATCAGTTAAAAGAAAAAAAATATTGTAAATATTGTAAACATTATGCTAACAAATAAGACAATCCAGATAAAATGAACACATTTCTTGAAAAACAGTGACACAAGATAAATCTTAAAATCTGAAATGTTATATATCTAGCAAAAGATTGAATTAGTCATCATAAACCTTCTCACAAATGTAATAAATGTAAGAATATTTTTTAGAAAATTATGAAATATTAAAATATGTAAAATAAATGTACAGATATGCCTTGTTCATTAATGAGAAGACTATTTTGTAAAGATATGAATTATATCCAAATTGATCTATAGATCTAAAGCAATTACAATATAATCCCAAAAGTACAGTTTGTGAAATTGACAAAATTATTCTAATTTATATGGAAGTACAGAGAGCTGAAAATAACAAAGGCTGTCATACAGAAATATATAAGGCGAAGGTCTTGACCTACCAATAATCAAAACTTACTTTAAAAACAAGTAATTAAGATCAAGTGGTATAGGAAAAATAAATAATCTAATGGGCTTCTATTGCTATCAGACTTTGTAATAAAAATTCCTGACACTTCTGTAAGAACAAATATTCAATACATAATCACAATCCCAGAAAATAATTAATTATAACTGCAAACCATTTTTGACATATTAGCTTATGACATAGGCACATCACTTACAATCTTATCTAATCAATTGGAAATTTAATAACACTCAAGGTCGTTGTGTTGTTTATACAGCCCAGAAGTTTGTGACTTATAATTCATATTATTTCCTTTTTTAATTAAAATCATTGGGTTAACATTGGTTAATAAAATTATTGTTTTCAAGATTACAATTTAAAGATGCATCATCTGTTTATTGTATTGTGTGTTCACCACCCAAAGTCAAATCTGTCCCCATACATATTTGACCCTTTCACACTTAAATACTTGCTGCTCCTACCTTTCCCTCTGATAACCACTAAACTGTTGTCTGTGTCTAAGAGTTTTGATTTGTTTGTTTTGTTTGTTTGTTGCTTTCTGTATCCCAATATGAGTGAAATCACACGGTTCTCAACATTTTCTGATTTATTTCGCTTAGAATGATAACCTCAAAATACATCCATGTTGTCTCATATAGCAGAATTTCATCTTATGACTGAGTAATATTCCATTGTGTGTGTGCATACACACACACACACACACACACACACACACAATGGAATATATATCTTCTTTATCTAATCATCTACCAATGTCTTGGCCACCATGAATAATGCTGCGATGAATCTTGTGGTCCATTTATCTTTACAGATAAATGTTTTCAAAATTTGTGGGTAGATACCCAAAATAGGTATTGCTGGATCTAGTCCAAAGACTTTTTAAAAATGAATAATCTTGGCAATGTTGAGAATTGCTACATTGACAACCACCTTAGGAGATGAATTTTACTTTTTAAATAGCAGTTCTTCAATGGGAGACAGGATGTGAGCTCACCTCACTGTCAGATTGTATTTTCTTTATGATTCATTCAGTTTTTGGACTTTCATTTGAGTTTGGCACCAGACGGAACCAATTACCCTTTTGTGATTATTCTGCAGTGATTACTTCTATTTCAAGAACATTACTAAGACCCTGGCATCTCTTTTCACAGAAGTCACCAAAATGCTATCTGATAATGAGAATTTTTGGCTTGAACCACAACCACATCTTTAAATGATTCCAAAATTAATAATAATCTCAAGAGCTCTTCAGAGTCAACTGAAGTATATGTCTTTAGAATTAGATAGCATTTACTAAATTTTGAAGGAACTGTGAGAAACATTTTATGTAAATAAGAACATTTAAAAATAATTATACATGCCAAGATGATGGGGTACGTCTTCTAGGAGTCATGCATGATATACCATGACTAGGACAATAGAATTGAATTTCTTCATCCCAAACTTTACTGTCACTACATAAAAATAACTACTCTGCTGTTCAAAAATGCTTTCAGCAAAAACACTGCTACAAATGATCCTGCAAATCTCATTTCTATATGCTTTTTAAGTTGTTTAGTTCTGAATCAGCAGTCTAAAAGTGTGTTTAAACACTACAAGTAACCATTTCCCATGGAACAAATAGGAAGAAAATCAGGTTATGGTGAGGGCACCCAGCAGGACTCTTCTACTGTCTACTGAGTGTCAATGTAAACTGATTTCTTTAAGAAAGACACTCAGGGAAAAGAGAACAGATTGCAGGGAACATGTTCTGCATGCAAGAAAGAACGAAGAGATAGCATACAGGATACCTGGTGATAATTATGCAAAAGGATAAAAAAGAGAAACAGCTATCTCATAAATGTATTGTATCAGGTGGAAGTGTTACAAACTAAATTTGCTTGCAGCAGCATAAAACAGATAATACATGAGTGTTCTAGCCTGTTATCTTTCTTTTCTGCAAAATAACTGCTAGCTCATAAGTTCCTGATGGTTTGTTTTTTATCATGGATCATGTTTTTCAAATTACTATTTGCTAAGCACAAAGTTTGATCAAAATTAATAATTATAATAATAATGATAATTAATAATAATGAAACAACTACAGAATAATACATGCATTAAAAATAATTCTTAATAAAAACCATAAAATTCTGAATGTGTACCTGGAAGAAATATACAGTTCTTGAAATTGAGATAAATTTGTGCTCATAAACTTAATTAGCTGAATGCTAGTTAAGCAAAGCAATTTACAGAAGGGAACATTATTGGAAAGCGTAAAATGTTCCAGCCCAATTTTGAACACCAAAAGGCAGCTACTTCAGTGAATAAGAGCGATGCATTCTTCCATTTTGGGAAAATACAATAACATTACTAATGGGTGCATAACATTATTGAATTAAACATTTTATTTTGAGAAAAATTTAAATGCACATACAATTGTTAGAACTAATGCAGAAATCTCTTATGCCCTTTCCGCAGGTTCCCACATTGGCAGCATCTTGCAAACATATAATTTAGTATCAGAATCAAGATATTGATATTAGCATAAAAGGTTTCATCCTCGTAAGGATCCTTCACCCTTTTTTAGACACATGTATTATTTTAAACCCACCCTTCAACCCTGACTATGGTGATCGCTAATCTGTTCCCCAATTCTATACTTTTCTCATTTTAAGAATGTTATATAAATAAAATTATACAACATGCAACCTTCGTAATTGGCTTTTTCACTCAACATAATTCCTTGGAGACTAATCCAAATTGCTATGTGTATCAATCATTCATTCATTGTTATTGTTGAGTAGTATTTCATGATATGGATGTACTACAATTTGTTTCATCATTCACACATTCAAAGATATTTGGGCTGTTTCAAGTTTTGTGTCATAAATAAAGCTACTATTAAAATTCTCATAAACATTTTTGTAAGAACATTAGTTTCATTTTTCTGGATAAAAGAGTACAAAGCTGGGTTTTAGGGTAATTTCATATCTAATTTTCTGAGAAGCTATCAAACTTTTGGCAGAGTGGCATTTTTTCCAGAGTGGCTGTAGCATTTTACAGTCCCACCAGCAATGGGTGAGTCATCATATTTTGCTGCATCTTTGGCAGAGTTTGATATTATCACTATATTTTTATTTCATCCATTCCAATAGTTCTACAATGATCAACTATGGTTTTAATTTGCATTTATTTAATGGTTACTGCACTTGAATATATTTTCTTGTGCTTATTTGTCATCTGTATATCTTCTTTGGTGAAATGTCTCTTCATATATTTTGTTTATTTCTCATTGGATTTTTTTAATCTATTGAATTTTGAGAGGTTTTTTTTTTTTTTTTTCAAAATACTAGTCTCTTGGATATGTGGTTTGCAAACACTTGCTCCTATTCTGTACTTTGTCTTTTTATCCTCTTCACAGAGTTTTTCCAGAACAATTTGATGAGCTCCAACTTATCAATTTTTTTCTTGCTATA
The DNA here is from genome assembly GCF_000325575.1 of Pteropus alecto. NCBI lineage: Eukaryota > Metazoa > Chordata > Mammalia > Chiroptera > Pteropodidae > Pteropus > Pteropus alecto. Next base: position 508,088 of record NW_006440131.1, read on the forward strand.
GCTTATGCTTTTGGTGTCAAGTCCATGATCAATTTCAAGTTGATTTTTGTATAAGGTGTGAAGTTTAGATAGAGGGTGCTTTTTTAAATTTTGTTTTGTTTTGTTTTTGTTTTGTTCTGTTTTATTTTCTGCTGGTGTTTGTGTTTGTGTTAATTTGTTAGTCTGCTATTACCTACAGATGTCACATTGCTCTGACATCAATTGTTGAAAAGGATATCTTTTCTCCATTGGATTGCTTTTGCACCTTTATCAAAAATCAGTTGGCATATTTAGATGAGTTTTGTTTTTTCTGAGTTACCTTTTCTATTTCATAAATCTATTTGCTATTCAACCATTAATATCACACTGTCTTGATTACTCTAACCACAGGGAACATCTTAACATAAGATAGCATAATTCCCTCCACTTAATTTTCTTATTTCAAGATTTTTCTTAGTTATTCTAGGTCCAGTCCTGTGTCTTCCCATAAAATTTTAGAATAAGCTTATTTATGCTATAAAAAGCTTTTATAGTATTTGATAGAAATTAATTAAGCTTATAGATCAATTTGGGAAGATATGACATTTTTATCATGCTGAGTCTTCCAATTCATGAGCACAATATGTTTCTCCATTTATTTAGATCTTTGATTTCTTTTACTAACACTTTGTAACATTGTATAGACCATGGAATTAGTTTAGTTTATATTTATGTACTTGAAATTATTTAGAATGATTATAAATTGTATTTTTCTCAAATTTCAGTTTCTATGTGATAATGATTATATAGAAATCTGATTGATTTTGTGTATTGATCATGAATTCTATGACCTTGCTGAATTCATTAGTTCTAGGAATTATTTTGATAGACTTCTTGGGATTTTCTACATTGAACATCATATCATCTACAAATAGGTGCAGATTTATTTTTTCTTTCTAAATATGATTGACTTGTATTGTTTTCTTGCCTAATTACCCTGGCTAGAACCTCCAGCAGAATGTGGAATAGAAATAGTAAGAGCCAAGAAACTTTTGGTGATTCTGATCTTAGAGTGAACACATTCAGTCTTTCATTATTAAGTATGATGTCAGCTGTAGTTTTTTTTGTAGATGCTCTTTATTGAACTGAACATGTTTCACTCTATTCCTAGTTTCAGAAATTTTTTTATCAATAGATGTTAGATTTTGTCAAAGCCATTTCAGCATCAGTTAGTATAATTATCTGATATTTCATCTTTAGCCTATTGATATGGTACACTATATTGATTAATTTTTTAATGTTTAACCAATCTTGCATGCTTGAAATAAATTCCACTTGGTCACATTTGCATAAAACTTTTTATACATTACCAGACAGTGTTTTTTTTATTATGTTGATTGTTTTTTGCACCTAAGTTCATGAGAAATACTAGTTTGTAGTTTTCTTTTTGTTACCTATTTGTCTTGTTTTGATATTAGTGTATAATGACTTCACAAAATTAGTTGAGAAGTGTTCTCTCCTCACTTATTTTCTGGAAAAGAATGTACTATTGTAAACCCTAAAATTTCCAAAGCTGCCTTTCTAACTTTGAGCTTCCCAGGGCCTTAAAGGCCTAGTTGTCCATTCTCCTGCTATCTATCATCAGATAGTCCCCTAGAGAGAAAGTTTTTCCTATCAGCCAGACCAGCTGCTACCCATCCAGTCCTCAACTTTTCTGTATGCTCTTGAAATTTTTCTAATGAGCAGATCTTATCCTCCCATGGGAACCAAGTATCATCTCATGCTCTGGATACTATTCATCCTGCCTTCCACAGGTCCTGTTGATTTAATCTATTCCTGAGTGCAATCCTTGTGCAGCTCTTTATGGTGGGCGGTGTCTTCCTCCTCCAGATGTGAGTGTGTGTCACTAAAAAATCACTGCGAATATCACATGCATATTGTTGGGTGTGGGTGTTCTGCCATCTCTTACTATTTAGGGTGAGTCCCTTCTTCGCTAATAGAGTAAACAGGAGGTGATTAGAACAATTGTGTATAATTGGTATTAATTCATAAATATTTGATTGATTACTCCAGTAAAACCATCTGGTATTGGAAAATTTTTAGAAGCTTTTAATAACAAATTAAATACCCTTAATGGTTATGAGACTATTCATACAATTGCATCTTGGATGAGTTTTGGTGATGTGTCATTTTCAAGAAATTGGTCCATTTCCTTTAAGTTGCCCATATTAAGATAGTAACGTTATTCATATTATACCCTTATCCTTTTAGTGGTTGCTAGATCTGTAATGACATCTCTGTTTTATTTCATGATTTTGGTAATCAGTGCCTTTGCTGTTCTTATCTTTTTCAATCTTGCTAGAGATTTATGAACTCTATTCATTTTTTGAATAACTAACTAGTAGCTTAATAGATTTTCTCTATTGTTTTTCTGCTTGTAATTTCATTGATTTTTGCTCTTTTTAAATTTTATATTTCTTTGTTTGCTTCGAGTTTATTTATTTTTTCTATCCTCCTTTCTTGACAATTTTCTTTTTTTTTGTAATACAAGCATTTTGTACTATTAACTTCCCCTTTCAACACTGCTTTAGTTACATTCTCAAAATTTGATATGTTGTAATTTTTATTTTTATTCAGTTCAATTTTGTGTGTTTTTCCTTTAGACTTCTTCTTTGACCATAGGTTTTTAAAATATGTATTTAAAAAATGTTTCCAAGTATTTGAAGAGCTTTCTTTTGTCAACATTATCATTTCTATTTTGTATTTATTACATTCAGATATTATTTCAACTTGTTAAAATATGTTGACATTTATTACTCAAGGTATGTTTATCCTGGTGAACATTCCTTGGGCACTTACAAAGTATGTATATTCTTCAGATATTGAGTGAAGTCTTCTATACATGGCAATTATATCCTGTTAATTGATGTGTTTTCAAGTTCAATATCTTTGCTAATTATAGTAGTTCTATAATTTACTGGTAATGGGGAATTGAAATCTCAAACTATATTTATGAATTTATCTATTTCTCCTTTCAGCATTATTAGGTTTTGTTTCATGTTTTTTTGAACCCTCCTGTTTAGTGCATACACATTTAGGATTATGTCTTCTTTTTTTTTTTTTTTAGCATTTTTTAAAATTGAAATGTAATAGATAATTAGTTGTTCATATTTACAGTGTATAATTCACAAAGTGATCTCCCTAATAAATCTTGTACCCTTCTGCACCCTTAAATATTTATTAAATATTTGACTATATTTAAAGTCAATGTTTGGGTGACTATGTTTGGGTGTCGGCCTCCTTGGGTTCCTCTGTCTTGGGGCTTTCGAGCTTTCTGAGGTTGTATATCTATTTCCTTCACCAGGTTAGGGAAGTTTTCCATCATTGGAAAATAGTCATTTTCCAAAGAATTGACTATATTCCTTATGCTATACTTTATATCTCCATGATTGTTTTGTAACTATCCATTTGTATTTCTTAATCGCTTTGCCATTTTTCACTGACCCTCCAACCCCCTCATGTCTAGTAACCCTCAAAATATTCTGTGTACCTATGAGAGTGTTTCCATTTTTGTTATTTTGCTCTTTAGATTCTACATATACATGAAATCATACAGAATTTGTTTACTCTATCTGACTTATTTCATTTAACACAATACCCTCTAGATACATCATGAAATATGTTTTCCCAACCCTTGAATTTTAGTCTGTGTGTGTCTTTTAATCTGAAGTGAATCCCCAGTAGGCAGCATATGTAAGGGTCTTGTTTTCTTATCTATTCAGCACCCTCTCTATTGATTGGAACATTGAATTCTTTTTAATTTGAAATACTTGTTAATAGATAGGTAGCTATTATCTTTCTTTATTCATATTTTTGTTACATATTTTTCTTCATCTTAAAGAAGTCCCTCCAACATCTCCTGTAATTCTGGTTTGGTGGTGATGAAATCTTTTAGCTTTATTTTTTTATTTATTTTATTTTATTTTTTATTTTTGTCTGGAAGCTCTTTATCTGTCCTTCAATTCTAAATAATAGCTTTGCTGGATAAAGTAATCTTGGTTGTAGAGCCTGAGTTTTCATCACTTTGAATAATTTGTGCCAAGCTAGCTCTTCTGTCCTGCAGTTTTTTTGAGAAATCTGCTGCTAGTCTTATGGGTGCTCCATTGTAGGTAACGAACTGTCTTCCTCTTGCTGCTTTTAAGATTCTCTCTTTGTCTTTAACCTTTGGCATTTTAATTATAATATGTTTGGGTGTCGGCCTCCTTGGGTTCCTCTTTCTTGGGGCTTTCGAGCTTTCTGAGGTTGTATATCTATTTCCTTCACCAGGTTAGGGAAGTTTTCCATCATTATTTCTTCAAATAGATTTTCATCTTCTTGCTCTTCTCCTTCTGGTAGCCCTATAATGTGAAAGTTTTTATGTTTGATGTTAACCCATAAGCTCCTTATATTATCTTCATTATTTTGTATTCTTTTTTCTTGTTGCTGTTCTGATTGGGTATCCTCCGCTACCCTATCCTCTATATCAGCGGTCCCCAACCTTTTTGGCACCAGAGCCCAGTGCCACTATGAGAATCTAATGCCTGATGATCTGAAGTGGAATTGAGACAATGATACTAGCTCCGATAAGTGGCTGCAAATACAGCTGAAGCTTCCATCACTCTACCGCTGCTCACCTCCTGCTGTGTGTCCTGGTTCCTAATATTGGTTCCAATATTGGTCTGTGGCCTGGGGGTTGAGGACACCTGCTTTATATTGGTGATTCGATCCTCTGCTTCCTCCACTCTGTTGATTCTCTCCAATGTCTTCATTTCAGACATTGTATTCTTCATTTCTGACTGGTTCCCTTTTATAATTTCCATCTCCATTTTTATGTATTTTTTTTATCTTCTTGTTAAAGTTCTCACTGAGTTCATCTACTCTTTTCCTAAATTTATTGAGCATCCTCATAAACAGTGTTTTGAACTCTGCATCTGGTAGATTTCTTGACTTCAATTTTCCTAGAGCACCGTTATGCTCTTTCATGTAGGGCATGCTTCTTTGTCTCCCCATTTTGGCTGCCTTTCTGTATCTGTTTCTATGCACTAAGCAAAGCTCCTAAGTTTCCCGGTCTTATTAGCATGGCTTTGTGTGGCAGATGTCCAGAGGCACAGTCCTGAAAGGGGTCCTTCTTCAGGCAAGTTTAGCCCCAGCCTATGCTCCTCCAGGGCCATCTAGTAAGATTCAGCAATGAATCCTGTACTGTCTGATACCCATTATTTGCTTATAGTTGATCAAGAGGCCACACCAGGAACTGGTGTCAACAGTATGGGTCTTGGAGCTGCTCAGCAAGGGGCACAGAGCATGTCAAGGACCTCACTGGATGTGGCTTTGGTAGCGCCACAAGTTGGGAGGGGCGGAGTTTCAAGAAATCTTCTGGGCAGGGTGTCTTCTGTTTTCTAGTCTGATGATGTGTCAGCTATGGAGGCATCTGCATTCTCACACTGGGAGTGGAGAAGTCTCAACAAAGGAACAATGGATAGCGCCAGCACTTGTGCCCCGAGAAAGCATCACCTTCGATCCTTGCTCTGAAACCCAACAACTCAGCATAGCCCACCCCACTGTATGTCTCTGGTGCCCCCATCCACTAGTAGCCAACCCGGCACTGGAGCTCAGAGTGAACATGTCAATCACCGCAAAAGTTCAGTTGTGGTTGTGGTCCATTTTAGAGGAACATCTGCACCTGCCTCCTGCAGCTGCTGCAAACTTTATCTCACTCAGGCACATGGGATCATGCAGCCTCGCATCTTTGCCCCTTCCTACCATTGCAGGGTGTTTTCTTATTTCTCTCCCTGGTTGTGGTGCCTCTGTTCATCCAGACCCCAGGCAACTTTGCTTGTGTTTTGCTCTGTGTCTCATCACGTTTCTGGTGTGGTCGCAAGAGGAGATGTACACAACTTCCATGCTTTATGCCATCTTGCCCCACAGGATTGTTATGTCTTCTTGATGGGTTGATCCTTTTATAATTATGTTATGTACTTCTTTATCCCTAGATTTTTTTTTGTTATAAAGTTTACATTATCTGATATTAGTAAAGCCATACCTGTTTTTTTCTGAATAATATTAGCATGATATACCCCATTTTCAGACTTCAACAGCTACAATATTTCTAGGATTGTTCATTTAAACAGAATTTGGAATAAAACATCTCCAAAAATTTTTACTAATCCTGCCCACAGACTTTATTTTAAATTTTATTTTATAATTAATTTCAAGTATGTAGTACATTGGTTAGACATCTATATAGTTTATAAAATGATCCCCTTAATTGTTCTTTCTCTCCTCTGGCTCTCCACCTAGCCAATATATTAATGCTAACTACATTCTCTATGCCATAGAGCTATTTTTAAAATTATTTGGCCAATCTCTATCATCTAGTTGTCCTATTTAGACCATTTCCATTTAAAATACTTATTTATTTGTTGTACTTAAGTCTTCCATTTTATTATTTATGTTTTATTTGTTTCTTGTTTTCTCTATCCTTTTTCATTCTCTTTTCTTGTCTTCTTGTAAATTGCTTGCTTTTTAAAAGAATTTCATTTTTTAATTATACTTGTTTCGAGTATCTCTTTTTTATAGTTTTTTTCTAGTTTCTATTAACATTGTAATACATATATGTAACTTGTCACAGACTACTGATACTCAATGTTTTATTACTTCAAGTAAAACCTTGAAACTCTGCTTCCATTTGAGTCCTTTTACTCTCCCCAGTTATTAAATATAATTCTCTCTAATATTTCCTCTACATACATTGAACACTACAACAAATGTTATAATTTTTTATTCAATGATCAAATTGTTCTGATTTGTGAAGAATTCATAGGAAGAAGGAAAACTCTTATATTTACCTCCACTATTACCAATTCTGCTGTTCTTTCTTTTCTCAAGTGCCCATTCTTCTTATCATTTCCTTTATTTGAAAAACTTCCTTTAGCTATTAGTCAAGGTAGACTTGCTAAAGACAAATTATCTTACCTATCTTACTATTCATTTTATCTAAGAATATCTTTTCTTATCCTTTGTTCTCAATGGATAGTTTCATTGATATTAGAATTCTCAATTAACTTATTTTTTTCTTTTAGTTTTTGAAAAACATATTGTGCCACTTCTTTTTGGTCTTCATGATTTCTGATAAAAAACAAACAAACAAAACAAAACAAACAAAAAAAAAAACTATAGTTATTTGAATTGGTGTCTTCATCACCTCCCTCTGGTTATTTTTGAGATTTGTTTTTTCTATATATATATATTTTTTTTCAGATCTTTAATTATGATGCCTCTTGGCTTGAATTTGTTAGAATTTATGTTATTTAATATTTAGTTGGCTTTTTTAATCTATAAGTTTATGCCTTTTATTAAATTTTGGATGTTTTATAGCCATTATTTCTCCAAATGCTTCCTAGTCACATTCTCTCCTCTACTTCTGGAGCTCAAGTGCTATGAGGCTTCTGAGTCTCTATTCATTTTTATTTTTCTGTTTATTTTCTCTTCGTGGTTCATATTCTGAAAATTCTGTCAATCTGTCAAAATGTTAACTGATTCTATCTTCTGTCATCTCTTCTACTGAATCTTTCTGATATTTCTTTTTGTATTTTGGTTATTTTATTTTTCACTCCTTAATTCTGATTGTGTTCTTTTACATAACATTTCTCTTCTCTGAAGTTCTCTATTTTTCATTTGTTTCAAGAGAAATCATAATTACATGTTGACACAGTTTTATAATGGTTGCTCTAAAATTGTCAGATAACTTCAATATATGAATGTTTTCTGTTGATTGTGTTTTCTCATTTAAGTTGTGATTGTCATGATTAGCAATTTTACTGTATCTGGGATATTTTGATTACTATGTTAGAAGACTTTGTGTCTTATTTAAATTTTCTATTTTACCAAGCAGTCACTTCTAGGTTCTGCATATATATTCTGGCAGCACTCCTGGGCTCTGCTAATATCCCCACTGTGGGTAGATGAGGCCTGTTGCTGTCAGTGATTGTGGAATGGAGAATGGATTGGTCCAAAGGCTCTGCAGGTAATAAAGCTGCAAACAGATTGGGTCTTTTACAAAGTTTGAGATGTTTTCAGTCATTATTTCTTCAAGTACTTCTGTGGCTGCCAGTGCGTATTGAGTAAGGGATAGTCTGACCCCTCCTTGGCTCCACTATTGTCACTGCTGCATGCAGATCATACTTACCACTACCAGCAGTTTTGGAGCATGGAATAGGTTGATTCACTCAGGTTCTAGTGGTGATGCTCCTGTAGGCAGATAAGGCCTAATGCTGATGACTGATGTGAGAAAGTGATTGATTTTCCCTTGCAAACTATGCTAGTGATGCTCTCATAGCGGACTGTGCTACTTCTGCTGACCACTGTGAGGTGGAAATTGGGTAGCCATCCTATATTTTCTAGTGATGTTTCTGATGCCAGTTAGCCATTGCTGCCATTGGGTATGAGTCTGCCTCCCAAGTCTCCCCTGGGCTTTCCCTTTCCCAGTGTCTTTGCAACAAAATCAATTTTTTTCTTTCCTTTTCTGTTTTTTTTTTTTGGTCTATCTATGCATTGTAATTGTCAATTGTAGTGCTCTCTGTTGCCCAGTACAGTATGTATGAGAGATTTAAAAAGAAAATACAAGGAATTCACTGCCATGTTGATATTCAATTCCCGAGAACTCTAGCCACTCAAATTTTTTTCTTTATACCATTCATAGTTATTTTATAATTGTCTGTTGAATTATTTTCAGGATATTTACTTGTGCTTAGAAAAAAAGCACATGAAGTAAAGTTGTCTACTCCATCTTGTTCTGGAACCAAAAGTGGACTATTTTTATAACCTACCTCTTTACTGATATGTTCTAGATTTTCATCTATTTCATGAGAACTCACAGGTGTTTGCTAAAAGAGTTTTCATGTTGACTACTTTTATAATCCTTGTCAGATAATTCCAAATCCTGATTCACTTCTCTGTTGGCAACAGTCGATTATCTTTTCTTACTCATATTGTGACTTCTGTGGTTCTTGGTGTAACAAGTGTGTATGATTGTATCCTAGACATTTTTGGGCATTATATTATGAGACGGTGGTCCTATTTAATTTCTTATTGAGGTATAGTACAAGGGACAGGTGTGTGTATGTGTGTGTGCATGCGTGTATGCGTGTGTATGTGTGTGTTCAACTTCCCTCTTGGCCCTGCTGACACATACAAGGAAAAGTGAAGTGCTGGTTTTACAATGATTCATTATAGACTGGTTGGGGAGGGCATGCGAAAGGTAAGCTTCTCCCCTCAGTACTACTGACACATTTTCAGTGAAATTAGGGCACTATTTATTTAGTATGATACTCTCAAAATCTATCCATATTGTCATGAATGGTAATATTTCATCTTTTTTATGGGCAACTAGTATTGCATTGTACATATGAACTACATCTTCTTTATCCATACACAATAATATGAATATACAGATGTTTTATTATGAAGTTATACACCTGAACTTTATGTTATTAACCAATGCTACTCTAATAAATTTAAGTATTTTTTTTAATAGGGCATCACTTCATACTTCCCTGTTGCCTCTGATGAGAAAGGTGTAAAGTCAGCTACTTGCTTGATCCCATTAACACCAGGGAGTGGGATAGTAAAAGGCTTACTCCACTGCTTTGTTGCTGTAGGGTGAGTATGAAAGCTGAGCTCCTTACTTGACCCTAGTGACAATAGTAGAGAAGAAGGGAAAGTGGATGGCAACTAGCTCCACCTCCTATCATCAGATTCCACTTCTTTGATGCCAGATAGATGGACAGACACAGCTCCCTATTGGACCTCACTGAGTGAAAGAGGTGGAGAAGCAGAGTTCTGGGGTGGCGATAAAGCAACTTGGATACTTGCTCTGTCTCACACTACCTTGTTAACTCTCTTTTATGACAAGTGAGAGTGAATGGTCAGATTGAGGTTGGACGTTATTGCCACTACTGTGGCAGGAAAATCTAGCACCCTCTGCTTCCATTGGATAACAGATGGAAGATAAGCTCCCAATCAGCTTCCCTGATACTACCTTAGCAAGGGAACTAAAGGGCCCTTTGCTTCCAATAAGAGGTGAATGAAAGATTAGCTCCCTCCTGAGCCTTACCAACACAATCCAAGAGAGAAATCAGAGTGTCAACTGCTTCTGCAGAGCAAGGGATAAATATGCTCCCTGTTTGGACCTGATGACATTGCCATGAAGGGAAATTGAAGTGCCAGAGCATGCTTCTGTGTGGTGTAGTAGCATATAAGCTCCACTTTTAACACCACTGAGATCATAGAGAGTGAAAATATTTTACTGTTGGTGTTTAGTTGGAGTTTGACAGGAATTGACATGAAGGTTTTTATTGTTGTCGTTTGGCTGTCTTTTTCAGTTCCCTAAACTAGGAAGAAAAAAACTTTCTTGAAGCTACTTTTCTTGAAACTATCTGTTGGTGATTTGGAGTTGGAGGCTTTTGCAGCAACCTAGTTAGTATATATGGCAGCCACTAAGGAAACCCTGGGAAGTTACTTCCATATTGTTTCATAATTCCTGAGCTCCTTAGGCAGTCCAACTTCTTTCTGTTACTGTATTCTTATGTTTATTTATTATGTTTTACCTGAGGGTTTTTATTTTCAGTTGTAAGAGTGAGTGCCTAGGAGGAATAGCCTATTCTATCTTGCTCAGAACTAGATCTATTGGAGTACTTTTGACTAAGAAAACATATGGGAAATTATATGACATTGAAAATTAACCTCTTAAAATATTGCATGGTCTCCACTTAATCTGCTTAACATATAGTTTCATCAGCATCTTAAAATAAAGAACTGTGAGTCAAGGTTTATTAATTTCTTAATTTTAATTTAAATTTTTAAATAATTAATTAATTTTTATGGTGACATTGGTTAAAAAAGTCCAATAAGTTTCAGCTGTACAGTTTAATAGTAATGTGTGTGTGTGTGTGTGGTGTGTTCACTTCCCATAGTGAGATTTTTTTCTGTCACACACATATTTACACTGTGCATTCACCTCCCATACTTAGATTTCTGTCACCACATATTTGACTCCTTTTACCCTGTCCACCTACCCCTTTCCCTCACCCCTACCCTCTGGTAACCACTAGTTTATAGTCCATATGCATGAGTCTGTTTGTTTGTCCTGTTGATTTGTTGCTTTTAAGTTTATCTCCCACATATAAGTGATACCATGTGGATTTCAACTTTTTCTGTCTGTCTTATTTCTCTTATCATGATTATCTCGAGGTCCATTCATGTGGTCACACATGGCAATATTTCCTCTCTTCTTATGGCTGAGTAATGTTCCGTTGTATGTATAGACCACAGCTTCTTTATCCAATCATCTATCATAGAACACTTCAGTTGCTTCCATTTCCTGGTCACCGTGAATAATGCTGATATGAACATCGGTGTGAAAATATCTTTTCAGATATGGGTTTTCAAGTCTTTGGGGTAAATACCCAGTAGAAGGATTGCTGAATCATATGGTAGATCAATTCTTAGTTTTTTGAGGAATCTCCATACTGTTTTCCATAGTGGCTGTAACAATTTGCAATCCCACCAGCAGTATATGAACCCTCGTTCCGCATCCTCTCCAACATTTGTTATTACTTGTCCTGTTGATTATAGCTATTCTAACAGGTGTGAGATGGTATCTCAATGTGGTTTTGATTTGCATTTACCTAATGCTAGTGATGTTGAGCTTCTTTTCAAATATTTGTTGGCCATTTGTATGTCCTCTAGAGAGAAGTGTTTGCTCAGGTCCTCTGACCATTTTTTGATTGGATCTTTTGTTGTTGTGTTGTTGTTGTTGCTGCTGTTGTTGTTATTGAATGGTATGAGTTCTTTGTATATTTTTGATATTAGTCCCTTAATGGAGACGTTGTTTGCAAATATATTTTCCATTCGATGGTAGTCTCTTTACCTTGTTGACAATTTCTTTTGCCAAGCAGAAGCTTTTTAGTTTGATGTAGTCTCGTTCATTTATTTTAGCTTTTACTTCCCTTACTTTTGAGGTCAAATTCATAAAATCATCTTTAAGTCCAAGGTCCTTGAGTTTAGTTCCTATGTTTTCTTCTATTCATTTTTTGTTTTTTAATTTCAGGTCTTATATTCAGGTCCTTAATCCACTTAGAGGTAATTTGTGTGTGTGTGGTGATAGACAACAGTCTAGTTTCCTTCTTTTGCAGGTGGTTTTCCAGTTTTCTCAGTCCCATTTTTTTAAAGAAGCTTTTCTTTCTCCACTGTAGTTTTTGGCTTTTTTGTTGAAAATTATTTGCCCATATAAATATGGGTTTACTTCTGGACTTTCGATTCTGTTCCACTGGTCCGTGTGTCTGATTGTCTGCCAATTCCATGCTGCTTTGATTACTTTCATTTTGTAGTATAATTTAAAGTCGGGCAGAGTGATGCCTCCAGTATCATTCTTTTTTTCTTTGGATGGCTTCGGCAATTTGGCGGTCTTTTGTGCTTCCATACAAATCGGATAATATTTTGTTCCATTTCTTTAAAAAATGCTGATCACATTTTGATGGGGAATGCATTAAATCTGTTTAATGCTTTAGGTAATAAGGTCATTTTAAACACGTCGATCCTTCCAATCTAAGAATACAGAATATCTTTCCATTTCTTTGTATCTTCTTCAAATTATCTTAATAGGGTCTTATAGTTTTCTTTATATAGGTCCTTCATATGTTTCATTAGATTTATTCCTAGATATTTCATTTTTTTGTTGTTGTAATACCGAAAGGAATTATTTTTTCCACTTCTTTTTCTGGCAATACATTATTAGAGTATAGGAATGCTATGGATTTTTGAACATTGATTTTGTATCCAGAAATTTTACTGTATTTGCTTTTTGTTTCTAGTAGTGTTCTTGTGGAGTCTTTAGGGTTTTCTATATAGAGAATCATGTCATCCATAAATAGTGACAGTTTGACTTCTTGTTTTCTTATTTGGATTATTTTTATATCTTTCTCTTATATGATTGCACTAGCTAGGAACTCCAATGTTATATTCAATAGCAGTGGTGATAGTGGATAGATTTGCCTTGTTCCCGATCTTAGAGGAAAGTTTTTTAGTTTTTCACCATGAAATATAATGTTGGCTGAGGGTTTGTCATATAAAGTCTTTATTATGTTAAGATATTTTCCTTCCATACCGATTTTAATGTGTTTTGATCATAAATAGATGCTATTATCTTCTCGAAGAATTTTTTTGCATCTATTGATATGATCAGATTTTCTTATTTTTAATTTGTTTATGTGGGGAATCACATTAATTGAATTGTGTATGTTGAACCATTTCTGTGCCTCTGGGATGAAGCCCACTTGGATCATGGTGTATAATCCTTTAAATATGTTGCTGTATTCGATTCACTAGTATCATATTTGGGATTTTTGCATCTGTGTTCATGAGAGATATTGGTCTGTAGTTTCGTTTTTTGTGTGTTATTTTTACCAGGTTCTGGCATCAGGGTAATATTGGACTCATAAAATGAGTTGAGAAGTATCGCCTCCTCTTCAAATTTTGGGAAGAGTTTGAGGAGAATAGATATTAAATCTTTGAATGTTTGGTACAATTCACTGGTGAAGCCATGTAGTCCTGGACTTTTACTTTTTGGTAGGTTTTTGATGATTGTTTTCATTTCTATGCTGCCGATTGGTCCACTTAGATTTTCCAGATCTTCTTTATTCAGTCTAGGAAGTTTGTATTTTTCTATGTACTGGTCCATTTCTTCTAGGTTATTAAATTTGATATCATATACTTTTTTCATAATAGTCTTGCATGATCCTTTGTATTTCTGCAGTGTCTATTATAATTTCTCCTCTTTCATCCCTGATTTTGTTTATTTGTGTCCTTTCTCTTCCTTGTTTGTTTGTTTGTTTGTTTGTTTGTTTTTTAGTAAGTTAGCTAGGAGTTTGCCAATTTTATTAATCTTCTCAAAGAACCAGCTCTTTGTTACATTTATTTTTTCTATTGTCTTTTTGTTCTCAATTTTATTTAATTCTGCTCTAATTTCTATTATTTCCTTCATTCTGCTGACTTTGGGCTTCGTTGGTTCTTTTTTCTTTCTAGTTTTTAAAAGATGAACTGTTAGGTTGTTTATTTGGGATTTTTCTTGTTTTTGAGATAGGCTTATATGGATATGAACTTTCCACCTACTATTGCTTTTGCTGAATCCCAAAAGCTTTGATATGTTGTATTTTTATTCTTGTTTATTTCTATGTATCTCTTGATCTCTCCTTTTATTTCTTCTATGACCCAGTTATTCTTTTGTAGCATGTTGTTTAATCTCTACATATCTGTGGTTCTTCCTGTTTTCTTTTTACAGTTTATCTCTAGTTTCAAAGCATTATGGTCAGAGAATATGTTTGTGTGCCGTACTGATCCATTTCTTCTAGATTAGTAAATTAGTTATTATATACTATTTCATAGTATTCTTGTATTTCTGGGATGTAAGTCGTAATTTCCCCTCTTTAATCCCTGATTATGTTTATTTGTGTCCTTTCTCTTTTTTCTTTAGTGAGTCTAGCCAGGGATTTATCAATTTTATTAACCTTCTCAAAGAACCAGCTCTTTGCGGCATTTATTTTCTTCTATTGTTTTTTTTTTTTTATTTTTAATTTTCTTTATTTCAACTCTAATTTTGATTATTTCTTTCCTTCTGCTGACTTTAGGCTTCTTTGTTCTTCCTTTTCTAGTTTTTTAAGATGAAATTTTAAGTTGTTTTTTTGGGGCTTATTCTTGTTTCTGGAGATAGCTTTGTAATGATATTAACTTTTTCCTTATGACTACTTTTACCATGTCTGAAAAATTTGATACGTTGTACTACCATTGTCATTCGTTTCTATGTATCTCTTGTTCTCTCTTTTTATTACTTCTCTGACTCACTCATTCTTCAGTAGCATGTTGATTAATCTCCATGTATTTATGGTTCTTTCCACTTTCTTTTTACAATTGATCTCCAGCTTCAAAGCATTATGATCAGAGAATATGGTTAAAACCTCTTATATTAGTTGAGGCTATCTCTGTGTCCCAGTATGTGGTCAATTCTTGAGAGTGTTCCATGTGCACTAGAGAAGAATGTATAAGCAGTTGTTTTGGGATGGAAGGTTCTGTAAATGTCAATTATGTCCAATTGGTCTAATGTGTCATTAAGGATGTTATTTCTTTATTGATTTTCTGTTTGTATGATCTGCCCATATCCAACAGTGGAGTATTTAGGTCCCCTAAATATGATATTGTTTTGATCTGTATCTCCCTTTAGTTTTATTAGTAATTGCTTTACATATTTTGGAACTCCCTGATTGGGAGCATAGATATTAATAAGTCTAGTGTCTTCTTGGTGCATGATTCCTTTTATCATTATGAAGTGTCCCTCAGTATCTTTCTTTACCTTTTATTTTTATTTTGAAGTCTATTTTGTCTAATATTTGTACCCCTACTCCCACTTTTCTCTGAATACCATTTGCTTGGAATATCATTTTCCACCCTTTCACTTTGAGTCTATATTTGTCTTTGGAGCTGAGATGTGTCTCCTGGAGGCAGCATATTGTTGAGTTTTATATTTTGATCCATTCTGTAGCTCTGTGCCTTTTTATTGGTGAGATCAGTCTATTTACATTTAGGGTGATTATTGAAATATGAGGTCTTCTTACAGCAATTTTATCTTTTGCTTTCTGGTAGGTCATTGTTTTCTTTATTTTTGTTGGGTTTTGTGGGTTTTCTCTCTAGTTCTTATTTTATATTTTATACTTCATTTCTGAATCTTTGGTGTGGGATTACCATTATAAATATGTAAAGGATAGTTATGTATGTACAGTTGTCCATTTTCTTCTGTGCTTGCCTTATCACCATTCCCGTTTGCGAATTTGGATCTTTGAATCCTCCCCTTTTTAGTCATTGTTGTCTCAATTTTTCCCTATGTATGCTGAACATTTATTACTGTCTTGCTATAGGAATCTCTTCTTATTGTTTAAGGTTATAATGCTCTGTTCTTTGTAAGTGTTGCACTCCTCTGCTTTTATTTGCCTGATAGTCACCTTACTCCTAATTATGTTTTTTTTTTTTTTTCATTTTGTTTTATGTGAGCTGGTCCCTTTCAGTATTTCCTGTAGTGCAGGCCTCATAGTGGAGAATTCCCTCAATTTTTGTATTTCTGGAAAGGTATTTATTTCTCCTTCATATCTAAGGAGAGATTAGCTGGATACATTATTCTAGACTGGTATTTCTTTTCACTTGATAGTTTGAATATTTGCTTCCCCTCCTTTCTGGCTTGTAAGGTTTGTGCTGAGAAGCCCAATGATCATCTAATGGGTTTTCCTTTATAGGGTACCGTCTTCTTTTCCCTGGCTGCCTTAAGAATTCATTGTTGTTGATTTTTGATAATTTTAATACAACTTGTCTTGGTGAAGTCCTTTTTGGGTTGAAATAGTTGAGTGTTCTGTTGACTTCTTGAATTTTAAACTCCAGCTCATTCCTTAGATTTGGGAAATCCTCATCCACTATTTGTCTGAATTTGCTTTCTAGTCGCTGCTCCTTTTCTTAGCCTTTGATGATGTCCATTATTCTTATGTTTCTTCTCCTGATGGTATCAGCTAGTTCTTGTATTTCTCTTTCATTATTTTCATTCTTTGGTTTTTTTCTTCTTCCTTCTGATTTTTCTCTAGATTTCCGTCTTCAGTATCAATGATCCTTTCCTCTATTTGGTCGACTCTATTTCCCAAGCTTGTTATTTCATTTTTCAATTATTGCAGTGTGTTTTTTATTTCCAGAAGATTTATTCTGTTCAAAATTTTCGAGGGTATCAATCTCCTTGCTAAAGAACTCATTCTGCTCATCTAGTTTTTTTTTTTTTTTTTAATTCCTGAATTTGTTGATATAACTTTTTTTTCTCTCTCTGATATTTTCAGAAGTACCATTCTGAATTCTCTGTCATTTATGTTGCATATTTCTATGTCTATAAGCTTATTTTCTTGAGATATTTCTCTTTCTTTCTGATATGCCTTGTCCCCTTGGTTGTTCATGGTTTTTAATGGACTATTTCTCCACATGGGCATTAATAAAAATGTATGCGGTTTCTTTTCCAGAAAGAAGCTTTATCATATAAAGATCTTTCTAGCCTGTTTCAAAGAAGACACTTTTCTTTTGGTTTTCAGTTTGTGGTGTCTAAGCCTCTAGATATTTCTCTTTCTTTCTGATATGCCTTGTCCCCTTGGTTGTTCATGGTTTTTAATGGACTATTTCTCCACATGGGCATTAATAAAAATGTATGCGGTTTCTTTTCCAGAAAGAAGCTTTATCATATAAAGATCTTTCTAGCCTGTTTCAAAGAAGACACTTTTCTTTTGGTTTTCAGTTTGTGGTGTCTAAGCCTCTTGGATCCCTGCTTTATATAATGCCATAATAATGCCTTTGTTTTCTTATAGATGTTTAATCACACTCACTACTCTAGCCTTCAGTCCCTATCAGTGTTAGCTACAGTTTCAGTAGTGTTTGTTCAGATTCCCTTGGAGTTCCGCAGTGATCAGTCTCAGATGGTATGGTGGAAGGGACCTGTGGGTTGGCATTTGGGGGCTGTGGATCAGCCTTAGTTTAGCAACCACGACTGGTAAATTTCAGCTGTTTTTTTCTCTGTCGTCCTACTTCTCTTCTTTCTGCCCTGATGAGTGGGCCCTGCCACCGGCTATGTGGATCTTACAGTCCTCCTAGGCAGGGCTGTTCAGGGAAGTTGGCGCACCTTCTCCTCTCCCCCTCTTCCTATAGGGAACTCTGGTGTTTGTAAGAGCAGCTTCTTTATTTCTCCCAGTCTTCTGCTCGATACCCAGGTTTCTGATGTGTGGTAGCTCTTATGCGCAGATCCCATTCTCAAACCTGCTGCTGTGCAATTTGGATGTGTTTTTTTTTTTTCTTTTTGGTTGAGTTTTAGATGTTTGACTTACTGTTGTTTCAAGGGGAGAGATCTGGGGATGTCTCTCCAAACTCCCCATGTTTCTCCAAACTCCCCAGTTTATTTAATTTCTGCTTACAAGTTTTATCCTTATGATAAATCTGAAAAAAAAAACAAATAAATATCAACACACTAGTGGTACAGCAAGGGAGATAAATTGAATCAATTTGTGCATTAACCACATATACACCCAGGTTTCAGCAAATGTAATTTTTCTTGAGCTTTTCCAGTAATTGATGAAAACTTCCATGGTCACTTGAATTTGAGAATTTTGGTATTCCTTTTTTATGATTAAAGCATCTTCTTATTGTACAAATAATTGTCTGGGCTTACACTTTTCTGCTCTGCCATTTATATCTCACTAAGGCCACCTGAGCTTGCCAGAATTTACACAGATGCTGAAAGATACATTTTTTTCCCTATAAATGTTCTTTAGCAATGAAAAGAAAATACGTATTTTCTCTAAGAGATCACATTTATTCTCAACCATATAAATTGGAACAGAGTCTTAATTTTATAAATTAAAAAGTTCTCTAAGTCCCATTAAGTTTAGTAAAGGTCGAGAGAGGAATGTATATATCAAACCAAGAAATAAAATGTGTTTTGTAACACAAATTGAGGTTTATTAACATTTTTAATATATAATTTACAACAGTAAGACCAATTCTAGGCATGCGCATTATTTCATATATGTATTAGATGCTGAAATGATTGATATTTGAGCTGAAATAGGGAAATTCCTTGGAATCAATTTTCTCTAGCTTGAAATTTTGTGTATTTCTGCTAGAGTCTTATTCAAGTATTATTCAGGGATTCCTATGGGTATACAATTCCTTGAATATACAGAAAGTACACTGGAAACATTCTTTGTTGCTTTTAGTCCACTACATTATTGAGTACACTGAATAAAATATGGACTAAATTACCTTAGTGTTCTGAAGAGTATGATATATATACATGTATGTGTGTGTGTGTGTGTGTGTGTGTGTGTGTGTGTATATATGTGTGTGTGTGTGTATATATATGTGTGTGTGTGTATATATATATACACATACACATACATACACACACACAATCAAAATTAGAAAATGGTCTAAGCTCTAAGCCAATGCAACAATTAAAAGTTGGGTAGAGATGTCTATAAAGTTTAAAAACAAGCAAAACAAATCTATGGTGTCAGATTTTTTTTAATTTTAACTTAGGAAGTTTAAAATACACACATACACATGCTCATTGACAAATTATAGACTTCTGCAATGTCCCCCCAAATTATTCTTTGTGTGATTGATTTTCACTAGAGGGAGAGCATGTTTACAAGGTTATTCCAATGCATTTGAAGTAGTTGGCATAACCTTTATCATATATACTTTGAGAACTTATAGTTATAATATGTTGGATAAGCCATGCAAAGGGACTGAGTCATTCAGAGTTACCTTAGTTGGTTATGTCAGTTGATGAACATGAGCAGATTTTATTTTCTACATTCTATGCTGCAAAAGGCTATAATGAGCAAGTAGTAGCAGCCATGTGGTACTTGTTTCCTTACTCTCAACTCCTGTTACTTAATGAGGATCTAGATGGGGTAGCTACAGAGGACAGCACCCTGTCCCCTTCCTGGATAACTCTATGTTGTGGGAAAGCTAATCCAATGGACTTACCAGCTGAAGGCAGCTCCCATATTCTCAGCTTACTGAGATAGAAGTCAAATTCCTGGTATTCTCAGAAGCTGAGCATTGGTAGACTCATTACCCTTGGCTTGGGATTGAAGAAGAACCGTAAAAGGCAGTTGCAGCAACCAAGTGGCACCATCTCTCTTTCTCTCTCTCTCTCTCTCTCTCTCTCTCTCTCTCTCTCACACACACACACACACACACACACACAGATCTTGCTACATAGCGATAATCTGGATGAAGAAGCCATGAAGAGTGAGTTCCCCATTTCATTTTCTCCAGCTCCAGCTAAGTAGCTCAGAGTTTCTATTCAGGGTAGGGTCAGAGCAAGCCTCAAAGATTGACATCAGCTCACCCTGTCAAAGAGCCCAACTTCATTTGGGTCACACTGTGGAACAATTTATGTCCCAGGTAAGACAAAAATAATAGAGCTATCAATTAGATAAAGCTAACAGGTAGGTATGATATCAATACTGCAGATACATATGAAATGTAATCAAAAAGTCAGAGATACAACAGTCAAAAAGAACTCATCTAAAACCAGAGTCATTCCCAGTGTTCAGAGAGATTGTTGAATGAATAAGACTGTGGCTTCTATGGAGCAACATCAGAGAATGCACCCTATGGGAGAAATAGACTTTATTAAACTAGTCCATTCCAGTCATTAAATTAGATAAGTTAATTAAATAAAGAACAATGAAAAGCATGTCTGGGTGGGCAGTACAAGCATTAGTATCCAGAGCGGCTACAACATACTTTTTAAAATTTTTAGTTTTCAACAAAATATTATGAGACAAAATAATAAAGATGGAAGTGTGACCCATTCATAGAAAATACACAGGCAATAGAAATTGCCTTTTAGGAATCCAGATGTTGAACTAGGCAGAAAAATATATCAAAGCGACTACAATAGATGAGATCAAAATCTAAAGGAAAGCACGCTGAAATAATTTTAAAAAGTTATGATGATAATGCCTCATCAAATAGAGAATACCAATAAAGTTATAGAAATTACAAAATAAAAGTCAAATGAGAATCCTGGTGTTAAAAATACACTCAGTATAGAAAAGTTAAGAGAAGAGGTCAACAGTAGATTTGAGCTGACAGAGCAATGGGTCAACCTGAATACACATCAATAGAAATTATACCATCTGAAGAAGAAGAAAAATAAAGAAAAATGAATAGCACCTCAGAGAAAGGTGGGACACCATTAGGAGCACAAATGAACGTGTGCGTGCGCACACACACACACACACACACACACACACACAATTAAAATACCAAGGGAGGAGAAAAGAAAGGATTAAAAAATATAGTTTAAAGAATAATGACTTAAAACTTCTTATATTTGCTGAAAAATATTAATCTGTATATCCCCAAATCCAAAAAACTCCAAGTAAGATAAACACAAAGAGATCAGACATAACAAAGTCAAATATTGAAATAAAATAAAAATAGAAATTAGTGCCTAGAAAAGTACATAAGGGACCTTCTGTTTCTTGATATAGTGTTGATATGGTTGTTTTCAAGGTCCTAAAAATTCATTGACCTCTACACTTAGGATATGTGAACTTTTCACTATTCATGTTTATGTTTTTGTAAGCACCGTTTGGTGTTAAATGAAGCCCCTCTGAAGAAGTTACATTTAAGATGAGGTCAGAAAAATGAATATGACTTCTTTTCTAGAAGATTAGTGCAGAGGAAACATCATGCGTAAAATCCTTGAGGTAGGAAAAAAAAAAAATGATGTTTTGGAGAAAATGAAAGGAGACCACTCTGGCAGCAGTGCCAAGATTGAAAGTGAGAATGACTTGAGATGAGGATGGCATACAGCCCTGAAGACCATGTTAAGGATTATAAACTTTATCCCATTGGAAGTGATAAAAGAATTTTAATCAATGACACGGCATACTCCAATTTTTATTGTAATTTTTAAGGTATTGCATGCTATCAAAATACTGTAGTGGAGTGTAGCAAAACTGAGTGTTAGGAAACAGATTAGGAGTCTACATAAGAAATAATAGTGACTTGCCTTAAGTTTGGGACAGTGGAATTCAAAATATGTGGACACATTGAAGAAATATATTAGAAATAGATTTAGCAAGAGTTGGTGATTGATTGGTTGTGGAAAGTGAAGAGAAGATAATCCAAGCTTGTTAACCAGAATTGTGATGGAGAAGACTTAAGAAAAAGTAGATTTTGGTAAAGAGTACAATTTTAATTTCATATATATATGACTTTTATATACCCTATATTATGTATATATTAACATATGTTTTTAATTGTAGGGCTTATAGAATTGATCATCTTTATCATTTTTAAGTGTATATTTCAGCAGTATTCAGTATAATCACATTTTAGTGCAACAAATCTCTCAAACTTTTTCATCTTACAAAAGTGAAATTATATCCATTTAACAAGAACTCCCTATTTCCCTCTCCATCTAGCCCCTGGTAACTATCATTCTGTTTTCTCTTTCTATGAATTTGACTACTTTAGATACCTCATATAAGTGGAATAATACAGTATTTGCTTTTTTGTGTCTGTATCACTTCACTTAGCATAATGTCCTCAAGATTCATATATATTGTAGCATATGACCAGATTTCTCTTCTTATTGAATAATATCCCATTGTATGTGTATACCACATTTTGTTTATTCATTCATCAGTAGGCATTTAGATTGCTTAATTTTAGATATTTTAAGTTTATGAATGAATTGAGACTTTCAAATGGAAATATCAAGAAGACAACTGTATATCAATGGGTAGAATTTATATTCAAGATGCAAAATAAATGAAAAATGTTAAGGCAAATTCAAAGATTAGCTGTTCCAACTCTATTTGATAATTGACTCTCTTTTCATTACATATCTTTAGACAAATTTACTTCCTCCAAAAGAAGTCTTATAGGTGTAAATGGCATGGATAATTTACCTGTATATAAATAAATCTTGCTAAAGTACCATTCTAAGATAGTTGGAACTTACCTGGTTTTGTTTCTAATTATGAACATCTTTTTTTTTAAAGATGGTTATGAACATCTTGACTTCAATAGTCATATAGTCATACTGGAGATTTTATGAATGATTGAAAGTGCATCAATTAAGAATGAGTTAACCTATAAAATGATATATAACAATAATATAAATGCTCTAAATGATATACAATAGTTAACACACATTTCATATATAATCATTGTGTGTATATAAAAACATTATATATTACATATATTTAACTATTGTATATCACATATATGTATTTTTAGATTAAAAAAGAATGAGAATTCTACTTTAATTGTATAGAAAAATGTGACAGATAATTTTACATAGAACGATTTTACTACAAGAGAAAAATGACAAAAAAATTCAATGCATTAAAAAAATCTAGAAAAAGAGCCACAACAATAAAAAGTTTGAAAAGTAGAGAAAAAGATAAAGCAGCAATAAAAGAAGGCAATCAAGCCTAAAGAGAGGCATTTTTCTGGAACAGAAATATTAGAAGATGTTTAAAGAATGAAGTAAACTACCAAGAATTCTTTGATTACTAGCAGGGTGACTCATTAATTACTTCTGTATAAGCACATGGAAGAAACTTTCTCTGATTTTGTAATTGATTTCTTGTAAGTCTAAATCAATGCATGGCTATCAAGAAAAATGTGCTCTGAACTGAAAGTGTGAGCTAGGTGAAATTTGGAGCTTAGAAATTTCTTTAGAAAGCCAAGTTCCCCAATAGAGTTAGAGAATTTTCAAATATTTTTGGCAAAAGTGGACTAAAATAAATGTTTGTTGTTGTTGTTGTTGTTGTTGCTGCTGCTGCTGCTGCTGCTGCTGCTGCTGCTGCTGCTGCTGTTATTTTCATTTGGTTGTTTCCTGTGGCTGGAAAAAAGTGTATCTTGAATCCTAAAATTTTTATTAAGGACTAATAGATGTTTGAAGTGAACTTTCAGAAGGATTCTAAAGTAAAATAAGACCCTCAGTCTTTTGAGTTAAATTACATTAAAATCATTTAAATTTTTTCTACCAGGCCTATTTCTAAAATTGTAATCTGATATTGCATTGGGATGAGGTGACAATAAAGCTCTAATACTGAGGGTAAAAATCTGAGTCAACTATTCAGTATTTTTGTAACAGTATTGCATTTGTAATGATTTACAAGGATGACATTAATTTCCCAAATAGTAAAGACAATATTTCTGAGTTTTGTAATTTTTATTGATGAGATTATTTTTCATAATGTTCTTCTTATTAATTCACATTACATATATGGAGTATTTTTATAGCACAGCATTTGTTATTTTCTTTTTAATCAAGAACCCTCAAAAAAAAAAGTTGATAGAAAGATACCCTCTTTAAGAAAGGAAAATATATAGCCTCCAAAATATTTATTTTTCTTGTTATTTCTTCTGCATCGGAACCAAACTGAACATACATACAATTATAGTTTACATCAAAGGTTATTTGAATATATGTTCTTTCCTGATATAGAATTTTACAATGGAAATAAAACATAAATTCTGTGCCAAGATCTTATGAGTGTACTCACATGGTGCCAAACACCTATATAAAATGGAACAATTTCATTAATTGTTTGGCTATATTGCGATAACCACATGTCGGTTGCTGGGTAGATAAAGCATTAATGTAACAATAGATAACTGAGAAAAAGAGATATATTGTCTTAATAAAAAATTATATCTGAATAAATTTAATTTTGTGAATAATTTGGTTCAAATAATAATTCATTTCAAAAAGGTATTATAAAGCCTCTAGTATGCATTTAAGACCAAGCTAAATATGATGGGAAATTGAAAGAAGAATAAAAATACTACTACTAGTTGGTGGGAAAAAAATGGCATAGATGATAGAGGTTTTGTTCTCCCTCTTGCAACCAAATCAAAGTTGTGATGGAAACATGGAGCAAACGGCATACAAAAGATGCCAGATCTAGATGAAGGGGAGCACAACAGCTAGGGAGAGAAACAATTAATCAACATGCTATGGTAGAAGATAGGAGGGGGCGAAGATGCCAGACTGCCTGGTCCCTAGCGATTGAGTGGAACAGAGTTTGCTGTATCTACAGACACCTCTTAAAGGGGCCATGTCCTCTTGCAGATTTTCCCAATGACAGATCTGCTTGCTCTGAGCACCAAAGCCAGGTTAGTTCTTCAGGGGCCACTAAGGACTTACAAAGGGACACTGAGTGGTCGGAGTGAGGGCCACAGGTGAGACTTTCTCTCACACAGAAGTGCCAGTAGTATCCATTGTTCCTCTGTTGAGCCCCTTCCCAGTGTGTGGACGCAGGGCCAACATAACTGAGACTTCATCAAACTGGATAAAATAGGTCGCTCCACCCAGAGGATTCCCTGAACTCTGCCTCTCCCAACTCATGGCTCTACCCAAGCCACATCCAGTTGTGTCCTTGGTGAGTCCAGTGTTCCTTGCTGAGCAGCTCCAAGATTCATACTGGTGGCAGCTGACCTCGGTTTCTGGTGTGGTTTCTTGAGGTAACCATAAACATGGTATCTGTGGATTGTTTGCTGAATTTTAACAGGTGGCCCCAGAGGGGCACAGGCTGGGGCAAAACGTGGCCTGCTGCTAAACCACCCTCAGGACTGTGCCACTGAACACCTATTATACAAAGCCACGCTAATAAGACTGGGAGACTTAAGAGCTTTGCTTACTACTTAGAAACAGACACAGAAAAGCAACCAAAATGGAAAGACAAAGAAGAAGAAACCAAATGAGATAACAGAATAGAGATCCAGAGATAATGAAGCCAAGCAATCTCACAGATGCAGAGTTCAAGACATTGGTTATAAAGATATTCAATGAACTTAGGGGAAGTGTAGATAAACTCAGTGAGAACTTTAACAAAGAGATAAAAAACATAAAAATGGAAATGGAAATTATAAAAGAGTACAAGTCAGAAATGAAAGACACATTATCTAAAATGAAGAATATATTAGACAAAATCAAGAGAGTGGATAATGAAAAGAATAAAATCATTATAAAGAGGGTGCAGAAGCCAAGGACTCTCAACCAGAATGCCAATTGAAAAGCTATTTGAAGAAATAATAACGGAAAACTTCCCTAACCTGGAGAAAGAAATAGACACGCAACCTCAGGAAACTCAGAGAGTCCCAAGAAAGATAAACCCCAAGAGGCCTACACTAAGACACATCATAATTAAAATGGCAAAGTTTAAATAAAAAGAGAGAATCTTAAAAGCAGCAAGAGAAAAGCAATGAGTTACCTACAAGGCAGCTCCCATAAGACTGGCAACAGATTTTTCAAAATAAACTTTGCAGGACACAAGTGTTTGGCACAAAATATTCAATGTGATGAAAACCCAGGATCTACAACCAAGAATACTTTACCCAGCTAAGATGTCATTTAGAGTGGAAGGATAGATAAAGAACTTCCCAGACAAAATTAAGCTAAAGGAATTTATCAACACCAAGCCAGTTTTACAGGAATTGTTAGAGGGACTTTTTAAGAAGAAAAAGCATGTATCAAAAACATGACTAAAGAATGATAATAACTACATGTTTATCAACAAGTACCACAAATGGAAAATAATTAAGTCCTCCAACAAAAAGATAGAGAAGCTAAATGGATAAGAAAACAAGACCCCTACACGTGCTGCCTATGAGAGACTCACTTTAGATTAAAAGACACAGAGACTAAAAGAAAGGGGATGGGAAAAGATATTGCCTTGATGGTTCTAGAGGGTATTGCACTGAATGAAGTAAGTCGGATAGAGAAAGACAAATACCACATGATTTCACATACATGTGGAATCTAAAGAACAAAATAAACAACAACAACAGCAACAAAAACAGAAACAAACTCATAGATACAGAGGATATTTTGAGCGCTGCTATATAGGAGTGGGGTTGGGGGAATGGCAAATAAGGCAAAAGGAATTAAGAAGTATACATGGATAGTTGCAAAACAGACGTGGAGATAAAAGTGTAGCATAAGAAAAATAGTTAATAATGTTCTAATAAATGTGTAAGAGGGATGAGGGGTACCAGATTTAGTGGGGTGATCATTTTGTGAACTATATAGATCTCTAATCGCTGTACTTACAACAGAAACTAATATAATATTATATACCTATTATAATTGAAAAAAATACTTATTAAATTGTAGAATGTAAATACAATCAACTAATTGTCTATTATATTTCAATAAAGCTGGACAAAAAATACTAATGCTAATTGATCACTCATTCTGTGCCAGAAACTGTGTTAAGCTTATTACGTCTATTATCTCCTTTTATTATCATAGAAACTCTCTAAAGTAGGGCCAGTTATTATGTCGATTTTAAAGATGAAAACCTGAGGCATATTAAAGTAACTTTTTTAAGGTCATACAACTATTAAGTAGCAGAACTTGAATTCAAACTCAGTCAGTCTGACTTCAGAGCTTGTGTTATGGTCTACTGTACTCTTCTACCTCCAGTCCTAAAGCCAATCTGGTCAGAGAAATGGGACTAGAGTCCCACCCAGTAGAATATAATTAAGTGAAAAATCATGTAGAACAGGCAAATATTACTATGAGAGATTAGAAACAGACTCTGTCCTTGCTTTTATGGAAATGGAAAGTTTTTAGTGGTAGCCATTGCCCGCCCCCCTCAGAATTTCTTTTGTGTCCTGCTTTGATTTATTTATATAAAAAAAAAAAACTCTCATGTTCAATGATTTTTAAAAAGGTGACAGGATAGACTAGGATGAAATTATCTTATGTCTTGTATTTTATTGTCTACCTCTTCCCGTTCTCACATCTAGTGCAGAGGTAGTTTCTTTCTAAAACCCTATTTCTTCTCTTGCATCCAGAAGCCAATGGTTATCCTGAATTTAAAATGTATTATCCTGGTCCACGTTCAGAACTGATCAGTTTCCAAATAGTAATGCTTAAATTTCCCTCTCATAAATATTCTTTACTTTGCATTTCTACTATTACAGCACCAATGGTCCTTTCATAAGACCATACCTAATGTCCTTTAACAAGTCTTCTTACCTATAGTCTATATCTTCTTTTCTTTCCTTCTCATCCTATCTATATCCCATCGATGAACACTTCTAATATAAAATATTTCTGTGAAAAACAACTTTTACAATATTAAATTTAAAAGTCTATAATTTCAGTTAAGAAATTTTCAACAGTCAAAATGTATGTATTCTTACATGTCTTTACATCAACAATGACTCTGGCATAATTCAATGAACTCCCTGTGGTAAAATTATTCCACTCTAATGAAATTACCTCCCATAATACTATCTAACTCTCTAAAATTCTATCCCTCTCAAGGACTAATTTTAAATTCTGCCTTCTCCATGACCAACCAAATACTGTAGTTTTCATTCCCTATTCTGAACTGCTACAGTGTTTTGCTGCCTTTTTAATCAGTCATAGTATCACATGGTTAGGTTAGAATTTCAAAGTCATCTAGTCTAATAATCCATTTGATTATCATGTAACTTCTATAGCATCCTTAAAATTAGTCATCAAACTAAGAATACACATTCATAGAGAACTCACTACTGTGTGAGGCAGTCGATTTCATCTTTGTTAGCACGACAGAGTTATTTCTCATATTATAGTTAAAGTAAGCATCTCTGACAATTTTACCCATAGTCTTTGTTCTATCTCTTGCTACCAACTGTAAAAAATAAAGTCCATGAGATGACAGATACCATGAGGAAAACAGAAATCATAAGTGTAAGACAGAAGTTAGCCTGTGATGGGGAGAAAGTAAAATCAGAAACAGACATAAGCTGAATCATTAAATATGATAATTTGTTAGTATAGAAATCAGTGAATTCTAATTTCTCATTTCTAAGTGTATCACTTCTAAATGAATGGTTCTAGTGACTACTATTGGCTTACAGATCTGTTTCAGACAAGGAGACTACTGTTGTAACTTGAATAGCATTCCATCTTTATGAAACCTGACTGTGTAACCGCTGAGATTTTTGTTGTTCTTAAAGAAATAAAGCAACGATGATTTCAAGGGCCTCCTTACTTTTCTTGTATATTCACACAATAAGCACATGTTCAGTGACATAATATGAATGCATAAATATTAGCCATTTAAAATTGAATAGTAAAATTGAAAATCATATACAATATAGTATTCTTGGATTATATAACTGCTTGGAATCATTTTTCATTCCTCATTCTGGTTTCTATTATATTTATTATTTCCCCAATCTTTATGCGGCCAGCAGATTGGGTAACTATTTAATAGCTTCTTTTCATGAAAGATAAAAATACTAGGGCCAAAAATATAGCTTGAAAAACCAAACTTCTGGTTGATAGGAATTCATTTAGGAATATAATATATGTCTGGTTGAGAGACTATTAAAAAAAAAAACTTCACAGTTGTTCTATCATTCAGAGTATATTTCTCCATCTAGTCAGAGTCATATTATTTTAAACCTTGTTAAATGCCTTTCTGACTACACATAAAGCAAATGCAAGACAGTAAATGATTATTCTATGTGTGCATATTATACATTATGTTAAAGTATAAAAAAGAGAAAAAAGCATGGACTCTTACCTCAGATATTATGGGTTTAAATACTAGATCAGATACTTATTAGCTGTGTAATCTCAGACATATTAATTTCTCTGTACTTTGATGTCTTCAACTATAAGATGAGGATGAAAATAATAGATTTCACCTTATGGGATTGTTGTAAATATTAAAATATTAATGCATATAATATACTTAAAGCCACACCAGAAACATACCTTTTCATTGTTAGGTATTAGCTATATTTCAATTTAATCTGTTATTTATGTGAGAGTGAAGAGGTATGAATTGTAAATCTCTGCATTCACTGTTCCAACTTGAGTAGTATTGTGAGCATGATAAGTATTCAAATAGCAGCTGATTGATCTTTATTCAATGAACATTTGTTGAGTACCTAATGCATATGAGACACATAACATAGGGAATTATATTAGTAATAATTTTGAATACACTACAAAAGCAAGTCAATTTAGGTTTACATATAAACATGAGGTAGAAAGAAGGAAAGCAGGATTGAAAGAGAAAATAATGATGTCCAAGACTTTTATGAAGTAGATGTTGTTCAGGGCAATTGAAAGGAAGGATGATTTTCTACAAATGAAGAGTTCTGATAAATAAGAAAACCATGTAGAAAGTTTAGGAAAGTTTTATTAATCAAATTAAGCTAATTAAACACCAAATAATTTTAGGAACAACAGCTGGTAGGTTCAATGAATTGGGTATTGTTTTGATAATGTTGTACAGTAGTTTGTAATAGTGAAAACCTAGAAACAACCTGAAAGTTAAAAAATATGGTATTAATTCAACAATAATAATAGTGATAACAGATCTGTGATCTGTTGGTGTATATAGATATAGATATTAAAATATGGTCACATTAAGTTAAAAAAAATTGGTAAAAAAAATAGCACACACAATATGATCTCAGTTTCCTTTTATTATGTATATATGAAAAGGTATGAAATTGTAGTTAACTTATAGTTTCTTCTTTTTTTCTCATCAGTGTATTTTAATATTTTATGATAAATGTCTATTATATTTATGATTGAAAAAGTATCATTTTTATTTTATAGTTGCACTTATAGAGCAATTTTTACTATTCAAAGAGATTGAAGCATATATTGCTGACTTTTCAATTTTATGAGGCAGTTGAAGAACAAATTACTTACTTTAATTTAAAAATGAAGAAACAAAAGTCACATGTCTTGTTAGTGTCAGAATTAGGCCTAGAATCTGTTGCATTTTTTCCTTTTTCATGCTGAACATGTTTAATTTAATAACAATGTTAACCAAAAGTATTTTATGATTTGTTTTGAAATATTTGGAATGTACATACTTTTATTCTAGTATGTTTCTTTAGCTTTTCCTCTTTTTCTAGACTACAACAAGAAAAAAATATATTTTACAGAACAGTTAGACTGCAAGTAAATTTATGATTTACCTTTAGTCATCTTTCTTTCATTTTTATTCAATGAGGATATCTTACACCCTAAGTTAATTCTAAAGAGTAAATTAGGAAGATTAAAATATATTAATGTTTTTCTAGCAATATTTGGTGAAACAGGCAAGCAATTTTCTAACTATTACTGTAGGAAAGATGCCTTTCTTCTAGAGATGATATCTGTTCAGAAGTACAATACTTTTCAGTGGATGTATTTGGAAATCAAAGGGAAAAGAGGTTATATAAGCATTGTATCATTATTGTTATTGAGTTAGCCTTCTATTTAAGAAACAAATAGAGATTCTGAGAGAAACGGTGTTGAACAAGATGAAATTGACATACTTCTTATTCCTCTCATTAAGTATAGTTTTAACAACTCTAGATATTATATATAAAACAGACATGAAGCAACTCTTAAAGGATAAGAAAAGAAGGTAAAGTAACTAGGGAACCACTTTTGCCCTTCTGTAAGAAGGTAAAGCTTTCCTTCCATATACTATCCATGAGAGTAGTGTCAGAGAAGAACTAGTGGTGAGCTGGAACTTTCGTCACTGACAGATGGTAATGGGGCACACCTTCCATGGAATCAATGGAGAAGATGTGGAGAAGCTGAACTTACACACCAGTGTGATATCAAAAGAAGCATAATGAAGAGCTATAATATGTGTCATCACTAGATAGCAATAGGACCTTCCTCTCTGCAGTGCCAATGGAGGGCATGTAGGGAGCAATCAAGAAGTGTCTCTTTCCCAACAAGACATGGTGGTGTCATCAGAAGCCTAGAACAATGCCTGAAATTTCAGTTTCACCCAGCAGTAATGAGGTGCTCTTCCCACCCTAGAGTATCAATGGAGGCTAAATGAGGCTTCTGGACCCTTCACTCTCACTTGGAAATAAAGAGGCAGCAACCTTGCTCTCGTAGACAGGATGATTCTAGAAGAGTTCTGCTAACACAGAGGTTTTATATAAGATTAAGTGGTTCATAACATAATATTCAAGATACCATCAAAATTACTTGTCATAAAGAGCCAATCTCAACTTGAATGAGAAAATCATTCAAAAGATGATTTTGAAGATAATACAAATATTGTAATTATATAACAATTTAAGGCAGTTATAAAGATTCTCCAGTAAACAATATGAGCAATTTTGAAAATAAATAACAAAAATAAGCCCCAACAAATAAATACAACATCTCAGTAAAGAAATAAAAGGTGTAAAGAAAAACTAAATGTATATTTTAGACCTGAAAAAATACATTGACCAAACTAAAACAACTCAACAGCAGAATAGAGAAAACACAGGAAAGAGTACACTTAAAGATAGAACTATATAAATGAATTATACAATCTGAACAAAAAAGAGAAAATGTTATTAAAGAGTACAAACTTTCAACTAGAAAATTAGTAAGTTCTGGGGATCAAATACACAGCATAGTAATTATAATGGACTTCAAAATCACCAAGAGACTAGATCTTAAGAGAATATCACATATTCTCACCATGAACATGTGATAGGGTTATTAGCTAAAACCACAATGCAAATCATATTGCATTATATAAATGTATGAAATCAACATGTTGTACACTTGAAAGTGACACAATATTTATATGTCAGGTAAAAACACATGAGTATAAACAAATATAAATAAACAAATAAGAAACATGTAAACCATATATCAAAATAAGTTCAATTTAAAAGAATCACTATTCTGTACACCTGAAATATAATTGAAAAAAAAAAGAAGAACCAATCAACCATGAAGACCTGACAATTACAAATATCTGTATACCAAACCAAAAAGGCCCAAAACTTACAGAATTGAAGGGACAAATTAAAAAATCATAAAGAATATTTAAATTTTAATACCTTATTTTCGATTTTTAATTTTAATATCTTATGTTCAATAGAACAACTAGGCATAAGATTTCAAAGTAAATAAAATATTTTAACAATCTTATAACCAATTAGACCTAACAGACCTCTACATACACTCTACCCAGCAACAGCAGAAACACATACACACACACACGCGTGCGCGCGCACACACACACACACACACACACACACTATTCTCAAGTGTGCACAGAACATTCTCTACAATAGACTATTTGTTAGGCCATAAAACAAGTTTCGATACATTTAAAAGAATTAAAATAATACAAATTTGTTCTCTAACCACAATAAAATAAAATTAAAAATTAATAACAAAAAGAAATTTTGAAAATTATCAAATACATGGAAATTTAAGAACACATTCATAGATAACTAGTGAGTCAGAAAAAATCACAAAGGTAACTATAGAATATTTTCAAAGAAATAAAATAGAAACACTATATACAAAAAATATGTGGGATTCATCAGAGTCACTGCTCAGAGAAAAAAATTGTAGCTGTAAATGTGTATATTTTAAAAGCACAAATATCTGAATTTAATCACTTAATCTTCTAATTTATGATACTAAATAAAGAAGAGTAAACTAGACACAAATCAAGTGAATGGAAGGAAATGATAAAGGTTATAGGATAAATAAAATATGGAGAGAATAGGGAAAAGAAAATATACAAAACAAAAAATTATTTCAAAAGTTAGCAAAATTGACAAAACACTAACTAAATACTATGAAAAATTATGTATCAATATATTAAATAACCTAGATAAAATGAACAAATCCTAGAAACACACAACCTACCAAAACTAACTCGAGGAAAAAGAAAATCTAAGTAGACCTATAACAAGTAAATAAATATTAAATTAGCAATAAGAGAACTCCCACAAAGAAAAATGTAGAAATAGATGGTTTTACTGCTGAATTCTGTCAAATATTCAAAGAAAAATTAACAGTCATCTTTTACAATCTCTTCCAAAAATTGAAGAAGAGTGACATTTTCCAGCTTATCCTTTGATGTTAGTACTACTGATATAAAAATCTGACAGATATCAAAAGAAAATAATAGACCAATATCTTTTATTAAGCAAGGTAAAAATACTTTCAACAAGATACCAGTTAATAAAATCCAGCAACATATAAAAATAATTATACATCAGGACCAAAAGAGATTTTTCCTAGGAAAGTAAAGTTGTATCTCATTTGAACATTAATGTAATAAATTATACCATATTAATAGAATAATGGGCAAATCTCACTTTATTGAGTCAGTAGGTACAGAAAAAGTAGTTTAAAAATACAACAAAACATTCAACAAACTAGGATAGAAAACAACTTCTTCAACTTGATAAAGAGTATCTACAAAAAGCACACAGCTAACATAGTGGTAAAAGACTGAATACCTTAAAAAAAAGAAAATATATATATATATTTAGATAGACATATAGATAAATAATAGATTGATAAAATATATAAAAAAAATCGATATATAATTTATTGGTTTATATTAGCAATGAACAATGCAAAATGAAATTATGATAATTTAATTTATAATGGAAAAAATTAGAAGTACATTTAACAAAAGATGTATAAGAACTGTACACTTAAAAGTCAAAAATATTTTTGAAAACATATTTAAAGACAAATAAATCTAAATGCACCCCATATTTGTGTGTAGAAACACTTAAATTGTTCAAATGGTAATACTTCCAGATTGATGTACAGATTCAACATAATTTTTGTCAAAATCCCAGCTGCCTTTCATGCAGAAATTGACCAGTGGATCCTGAAAATCATAAAACAATTTGATGGATCCAGAACAGCCAAAAGAAGCATGAGAAAGAGCACTGTTGGTGAAATCACAGTCTGATTTCACAACTTATTGCATTATTACAGGAATCAAGACTGTATAATACTGGATACAAATATGCATACAGTTCAATGAAATTGAAATGAGATTCTAGATATAAACCTTTATATTTATAGTCAATTGATTTTTATACGCGTGCCAAAAACATCCAATGGAAAAAAGAATAGCTTTATCAACAAATGGTGTTGGGACAACAGGATAGC
The DNA here is from genome assembly GCF_000325575.1 of Pteropus alecto. Lineage (NCBI taxonomy): Eukaryota > Metazoa > Chordata > Mammalia > Chiroptera > Pteropodidae > Pteropus > Pteropus alecto. Next base: position 542,655 of record NW_006440131.1, read on the forward strand.
CACACATTAAGAATGGAGTTGGATTCATACTTCATATTATATACAAAAATGAACTGAAAATGGATGATAGACCTATATGTTAGAACTAAAACTAAAACTCTTAGAAGTGAATCTTTATGATTTCAGATTAGACAATAGTTTCTTAGATATAATACCATAAGCATAAATGAAAAAAATATATATTAGACTTTGTTAAGATTTAAAACTCTTGTGTTTTAAATATCTCATCAAGAAAGTAAAAGACAATCCACAGAATGGGAGAGAATATTTGCAAATCTTATATCTAAGAAGGGACATGTATACAGAATATATAAAAAACTCTTACAACTCAATAAAAAGATAACAAAATTTAAATAATAGGCAAATTGTTTAAATAGACATTTCTCCAAAGAAATACAGATCAAAATCACAATAAGATATCACTTCACATCCACTAGGATGACTAAAGTTAAAAAATAAAAGTCAATAAGAAGTATTGGAAAAATTGTAGAATTGGAACCCTCATACATTGCTGGTGGGAATGTAAAATGATGCAGCCTCTGTGGAAAAAAAATTTGGAAGTTTCTCAAAAAGTTGAATAGAATTACCACATGACCAACAATTTCACTTCTAGGTATATATCCAAAAGAATTAAAAATGGGTATTCAAACAAATGTACATGCATGTTCATAGTAGCTTTATTCCCAAGAGTCAAAAAGTGGAAACAATCCAAATGTCCAACAACAGATGAGTGAATTAACAAATTGGGGTATAAATAAACAATGGAATATTATTCAGCCATAAAAAGAAACAAAGTACTAATTCATACTACAAAGTAAATGAGCCTTGAAAACATTATGCTGTGGGGAAGAAGCTAGACTCAAAATCTCACATACTATGTTTCATTTATATAAATATCCATAATAGGTATATCCATAGAAATAAAAAAGCAGATTGCAGATGAACAAATTGTTTAAATAGACATTTCTCCAAAGAAATACAGATCAAAATCACAATAAGATATCACTTCACATCCACTAGGATGACTAAAGTTAAAAAATAAAAGTCAATAAGAAGTATTGGAAAAATTGTAGAATTGGAACCCTCATACATTGCTGGTGGGAATGTAAAATGATGGAAAATTAGTAGGAAACAGATGGATAGTTCTTCAAAACATAAACTGATTTATTAATGGTCCAGCAATTTCTCTCCTATATATATCAACTATCCATCCACATAAAACTTGTACAATATCCATAGCAGTATTATTAATAATATTGAAAGGACAGAAGTAATCTAAATATCTATCAACCGATGAATGGATATTCAAAATTGTGCTGTATTCATACAGTGGAATACTATTTGACAATAAAAAATGAAGTTCTGATACAGTCTACAATATAGATGAACATTGTAAACATTATGCTCAGTTAAAGAAGTCAGAAACAAAAGGTAAAACCATAATATTCCATTTATATAAAATGTCCAGCATTAGCCCATACAGAGAGACAGAAAGTAAATTACAGACACATCTCATTTTAATGAGTTTCACAGATACTGAGAATTTTGCAAATCGAAGGTCTGTTTTGAACCATTTTATTGAATAGCATTTTCTCACTTTGTGTCTCTGTAGAACATTTTGATAATTCTTGAAATATATTAAACTTTTTCATTATTATTATATTTGCTATAGTGTTCTGCGATGAGTGATCTTTGATGTTACAATTGTAATTGTTTTGGGGCTCCACAAACCACACACATATAAGATGGCAAACTTAATTGATAAATGTTGTATGTGTTCTCACTGCTCCACCAACTGGCAGTTCCCCTGTATCTCTTCCTCTCCTTGGGCCTTCCTATTCTCTAAGAGATAACAATATTAAAATTAGGCCAGTTAATTATCCTACAATTACCTCTAGGTGTTCAGGTGAAAGAAAGAATTACTTGTCCTTCATTTTATTTTATTTTTATTTTTTAATTTCTCCCCAGCTTTACTGAAATATATTAGACAATTACTTGCTCATATTTACATTGTACAATTCAATGAGTTTTGTTTTCAGTTATAGTTGGCACACAATAATATATTGGTTTCAGTTGTACAGCATAGTGATTAAAGACCTGTATAACTCACAAAGTGATCACCCCACTATATCTAGTATCCGCCTTGCCCCTTACATATTTTTTACATCATTGACAATTTTCCTTATGCTACACTTTATATCTCCATGACTATTTTGTATCTATCCATTTGTACTTAATCCCTTTGTCCTTTTTTGCCATTCCCCTAACCCCACTCCTGTATAGTAGCGCTCAAAATATCCTCTGTATCTATGAGTTTGTTTCTGTTTTTATTGCTGTTGTTGTTGTTTATTTTGTTCTTTAGATTCCACATGTATGTGAAATCATGTGGTATTTGTCTTTTTCTATCCGACTTACTTCATTCAGTGCAATATCCTCTAGAACCATCAAGGCAATATCTTTTCCCATCCCCTTTCTTTTAGTCTCTGTGTCTTTTAATCTAAAGTGAGTCTCTCATAGGCAGCACGTGTAGGGGTCTTGTTTTCTTATCCATTTAGCTTCTCTATCTTTTTGTTGGAGGACTTAATTATTTTCCATTTGTGGTACTTGTTGATAAACATGTAGTTATTATCATTCTTTAGTCATGTTTTTGATACATGCTTTTTCTTCTTAAAAAGTCCCTCTAACAATTCCTGTAAAACTGGCTTGGTGTTGATAAATTCCTTTAGCTTAATTTTGTCTGGGAAGTTCTTTATCTACCCTACCACTGTAAATGATATCTTAGCTGGGTAAAGTATTCTTGGTTGTAGATCCTGGGTTTTCATCACATTGAATATTTTGTGCCAAACACTTCTGTCCTGCAAAGTTTATTTTGAAAAATCTGTTGCCAGTCTTATGGGAGCTGCCTTGTAGGTAACTCATTGCTTTTCTCTTGCTGCTTTTAAGATTCTCTCTTTTTATTTAAAATTGGCATTTTAATTATGGTATGTCTTGGGTGTGGATCTCTTTTGGTTCCTTTTAGCTAGGGGAACTCTCTGAGCTTCCTGGGATTGTGTGTTTATTTCCTTCACCAGGTTAGGGAAGTTTTCCATCATTATTTCTTCAAATAGCTCTTCAACTTCTTGTTCTCCTTCTTCAGGTCCCCCTATGACACGGATGTTGTTACCCTTAATTTTGTCCCATAGGCTCCTTAAATTACTGTTATATGCTTGGTTACTTTTTTCCTGCCATTCTGCTTCAGTGTCCTTGGCTTCCATAGCCTATATATTGGTGTTTCAATCCTCTTATTTCTCTACTGTGTTGATTCCCTCTAATGTACTCTTCATCTGAGATGATGTGTTCTTCCATTCTGACTGGTTCCCTTTTATAATTTCCATTTCGATTTTAATGTTTTTATCTCTTCGTTAACCTTCTCACTGAGTAGATCTACTCTTCCCCTAAGTTCATTGAACATCTTTATAGCCAGTGTTTTGAACTCTGCATCTGTTAGATTGCTTGAGTCCGTTATATCTGGATCTCTGTTCTGTTCTCTCATATGGTTTCTGCCTCTTTGTCTTCCCCTTCTGGATGCTTTTCTGTGTCTGTTTCTATGTACTAGGCAAAGCTCTTAAGTCTCCCGGTCTTATTAGCATGGCTTTGTATAATAGGTGTCCAGTGGCACAGTCCTGAGAGTGGTTTAGCAGCAGGCCACGTTTAGCCCCAGCCTGTGCCCCTCTGGGGCCACCTGTTAAGATGCAGCAAACGATCCACAGATGTTGTGCTCATAGTTGTCTCAAGAAGCCACGCCAGAAACTGAGGTCACTGCTACCAATATGAGTCTTGGTGCTGCTCAGCAAGTGGCACAGGACCTGCCAAGGACACAATTGAATTTGGCTTGGGTAGGCCATGATCTAGGGGAGACAGAGTTCAGGAAATCCTCTGGCTGGAGCAACCTCTGTTATCTAGTTTGATGATGTCTCAGCTATGGCAGCGCTTAGTCTGCACACTGTGATAGGGAGGGCTCATCAGAAGAATAATGGATACTGCCAGCACTTCTTCTTGGGAGAAAGTCTCACTTGGCCCTTGCTCCGACAACTCAGTGTCCCCTTTCAAGTCCCTGATACCCCCCTACCCTGCAGCAGACCAGGTGCTGACGCTCAGAGCAAGGAAGTTCATTACCACAAAATTCTACTCGCAAACATGACACATTTAAGAGGTGTCTAAAGCTGCCAGCTGTGGCTGCTGTAGCCTCTGTCCCACTCACACACTCGGGACAGGGCAACCTCATGTCTTTGCCTGCTCCTACCTCCAACCATTGGTGGGAGATTTCTTATTTCTGTCCCTAGTTGTAGAGCTTCTGATCATCTAGACTTCCAGGCAACTCTGCTTGGTGTTTGTTCCATGTATCCATCCACCTCAACTTTGATGTGGTCACAAAAGGAGATAAACAAAGTTTCTATCATCTATGCCATTTTGTCCCTCATTTGCCATCTCTCATTTCAAATCACAAGCTAGAAATGACTAAACCTAGTGAGGAAGACATGTCAAAAGCTGAGATAGGCTGCAAACTAGGCCTTTTGCTATAAATAGGCAAGTTATGAATGCAAATGGTAAGTCTTTTAAGAAAATAAAAGTGTTACTCTAATGAATACACAAATAATAAGAAATGAAAGCAGCCTTATTGATGATATGGAGACAGTTTTAGTGGTCTAAATAGATTAAACCAGTAACCACATTCCTTTAAGCTAAAGTCTAATCCAGAGCAAGGCCCTCTCTTTGATTCTCTGCAGCCTGAGAGAGGTTAGGAACTTCAGAAGAAGAGTTTGAAGCTAACAGAGTTTGGATCATGAGATTTAAGGGAAAAAAGCTATCTCCATAACATAAAATTGCAAGATAAAGCAGCAAGTTCTGATACAGAAATTATAGCAGGTTATCCAGAAGATCTAGCTAAGATAATAAGTGGAGGTGGCTACAATAAGGTACAAATTTTCAATGTGGGAGAAACAACATTATATTGAAAGTAGATTACATCTGGGACTTTCATAACTGGAAGGGAGAAGTCATTGACTGGTTTCAAAGCTACAAAGGACAGGCTGACTCTCTTGTTAGGGGCTAATGCAGCTGATGACTTTAAGTTGAAGGAAAAGCTTATTTACCATTCCCAAAATCCTAAGGCCTTTAAGAAAGATGCTAAATTCACTTTGCCTATGTTCTATAAATAGAACAGCAAAGCCTGGATGGCATAACATCTGTTTACATGTTTGACTGAATATTTTAAGCTCACTGTTGAGATCTACAGCTCAGAAAAATATATATATTTCTTTCAAATTATTACTGCTCATCGACAATGTACTTGATCACCTAAGATCTCTGATGGAGATGTACAAAGAGATTAATGTTTTCATGCCTGCTAACACAACATCCATTCTATAGCCTGTGGATTTTCAAGTCTTCTTAAGAAATATATTTTATAAGGCTATAGTTGCCATAGATGATCATTTCTTTGATGGAGCTGGGCAAAGTAAATTGAAAACTTTCTGGAAAGAATTCACCATTCTAGATATAATTAAGAACATTAGTGATTCATGGTAATAGGTCAAAATATTAACATTAACAAGAATTTTGATTTAATTGATTCTAACCCTCACAGATAACTTTGAGGGGTTCAAGACATCAGCAGTGAAGGTAACTGGAAATGTGGTGGAAATAACAAGAGAAATAGAATTAGAAGTGGAGCCTGAAAATGTAACCAAATTGGTGCAATTGCATAAGAAAAATTTAAGGAATGAAAATTTGTTTCTTATAGATGAGCATAGAAAGCGGTTTCTTGAAATGGAAACTACTGCTAGTGAAGATGCTGTGAAGATGTTGAAATGACGACAAAGGAATTTGTATATTACATAGAGTTAGTTGATAAAGCAGGAGCAGAGTTTGGGAAGATTGACTTCAATTTTGAAAGCAGTTCTGTGGGTAAAATGTCATCAGACGGTAATGTATTCAACAAAGAAATCATTCATGAAAGAAGAGTCAATTAATTTGACAAACTTCATCATTATCTTATTTTAAGAAATTGCCACAGCCAGCCCAAACTTCAGCATCCACTATCCCGATTAATCGATAGCTATCAACATTAAGGCAATACTTTCCACCAGCAAAAAGATTATGACTCATTGAAATCTCTGATAATGGTTAGCATTTTTAGCAATAAATATTTTTAATTAAAGGATGTACATAGTTTTTAGACATAATGCTATTGCATACTTAATAAACTACAGTATAGTATAAACATAACTTTTGTATGCATTAAGAAACCCCCCAAAAATGTGTGACTTCTTTATTGTTGTATTCATTTTAGTGTTATGGTCTGGAATTGAACCCACATTATTTCTACAGTATGCCTGTATTGGTTGCCAGGGGATCAGGTAAAAGGTACATAGGGCATGACCCATGCCTTCCATAGGTCAGTATATGCACTAAAGGATGAATCTTGGCATGCAACATCTTAACCAATATCTCACTCCAAGGAAATTTATCTGCAACAGTGTAATAAACCCAGTAATAGACAGATCTGTGCTGAACTTTTTGCCCGAACCAGGTGAGTTAGAAGTAGTAAATGCAGAGTGAATTGCCTTTTCAAACAATAGTGTAATGGGAAGCTCCCACTGGCTTTTTCCAATAAAGCCACCAAATCACTGCATAAACAAAGAGCCAGAGTCTGAGCATCTGTCCCACAGAGGGCACCGATTGCAAGTTACAATATAATAATCAAAAATATAGATTACGTTTAGTCGGGTAAAACATTTTTTATCTTTTTCATCTCCCCTTCTTTTCCACACTGAACCTGGAGTAAACAGATGTGGCAGATCAAGTTATGGAAGAGGTGTAACAGGAAGATTAAATATAGGTCATTCCATCTTTTCACTTTAAGTTTTTGAACTTAATTTAGGACAAGGTATCTTTGTGTGGAAATGCCGATGAATTGTGAGATTTAACTTTTTTATTCTGATTAGACTAGGCTTCTTACTATAAGATTGTTTTAAAACCTGACATTTTCTAGGTGATCTAGAGGATCATCTAAAGAAATTGTGCAAGGATAGACGTCTTGTTGAATGGATCTTAAAGAGAATAATATGAGAAAAAATATTGATGATTTTACTTTACTCCATCTTATTCAATAAATTAATCTACTGTGACATTTTTTTTAATATTTCAAAATATAAAATATTATTTTTAAATAAAACTACAATGTACTAATTCTACTCAACTATTATATCTTCTTTTAAAAATTTATTTATTTGATTGGCAAAGGATATATCTATGGAAAAGCTTCTCTGTGGATATTGTAAACACTTAAAAGTAGGTCTTACTGAATAAATATGATATCAATAAGCAAAATTTGTATCAACAATATTTTTGGACAAGTGATTTCCCCTCTTTATTGTCTTAGAAAGAATAGATAAAAAGATGATGCTGTTTAAGAGCAAAATTAGATATGGTCCATGGAAAGTCAATCATGAAAACTTTATCTGGACTTATTCAAAATAAAGTGTCAGATTATAGCTTTAAAAATACTTTCTTTTTTTTCTTCAGAATTCAATTCTATAATAAGAAAAAAAATACACACATTGAACGATATAGTTAATTTATTTGTGAAAGAGTCAAGATATTATGAATAGCATGTTCTCTGGTCAAATATACATGTGAATATTTACATATGTAATGTATTCTCAAAATATAGCATTGTGTTATGGTTACATTTTATGTTATCTCTCTCCCTTTAATAGACTCTGAGCACTTTTAAACATAACCTGCGAATTAGTCATTTCTTCAGCACATTGCCTTGACCCTGGCACATGATGGGTACCACAGAAATGGTTTAGACTGAATGAACGAATGGGTGAATGGATTATTGAAATAACTTAGTGAACATTTCTGCTTGTAGACATGAGCTGGAGTGGGATAAATATCAGGAATTTAAGAAGACCTCAAATCTTGAGTAAGTCAAATCCTGAGTAAGTACTTCCAAGTAAGTCAATATTCCTGTAGGAGTAAGGATCATGTTTCAGTGATTATTGTATCCATTTCCATATCTAGCACTCTTCTGTGAACATAAAAGGTCCTCAATAATAGTCTATGAATTGTGTTAAATTCAACAGAGCAAATACAGTACAGGTTTGCTTTGATTCCTGTGGCTTATACTCTTCAAATAGACTGATCTATTGTATACTAGCGCCCCCCCCCCCGCCAGGGGTTCACACAGGTATACACATCAGGAGTAAAAAATAAGAAATAATGGAAGACAGTGTCATCGTGATCAGCAGGATTCAGATTATGATCCTTTTCACCTCTTGTAACTTTCTCACTTCATAGCACAGTTAGAGGCTACAAATTGCAGTCAAAATGTTTTTAATGTGAATATTGTTGTCACTCAAATACAACAGGTGATTTAAGATTCCTTAATTATTTCAAAACTACTCAGCCTAGCCACAGAGGTTCAGATTGAGAAATAAATGACATTAATTCTACTTCTGTATTTGTCACTAAGTCAAGTAAAGACAATCTTCTATGTCTCTGTACATCAATTTATCAGCTCACAAAGTAGGGAACCATTGCTTTCTACCCATTTCTTCATAAATTTATAAGGAGATTTAACAAATTTGGAAGCCAGATGCTAGCCATTGACATATGTTTTCACACATCATTTTTTGTTAGCTTGACCCCACATTTTTCTAAATGAGTACCTTTGGAGTAGCTTTCTCATTTAGCAGATTCTCAATTTTTGTGATATATAATTAGTGAATTATTTGCCTTCAGCATTGAGGATTATTATTCTTGGACCAATACAAACCTGAAGGAAGTTATTCTTGGGTTTACGTAGTGATATAAGAAAAAAGTGGAATCTTGTAACAAAGCTATACCCCTGCTTAAATCTCACTAATCATAGAACTCTTGAGAGCCATACACATTTTCTGAACATTTTTTTTTGTAATAATAAGACAGTCCACCAAACTACTTGCACAAGAAAAATTCAGATTATTATTGAAAATGAGTGTTGGCTGAACAGCAGGGACTCTATTCCTGTTCCTGCTTTACATGTAAAGTCTAGGATGGAAGAGATAGAATGTGTTTGTGATAGTGTGAATTCTTTCTTCCATGCCTCTTAGAATACATTATTCCACTCTGGAAAGCTGAAAGAAATAAGATTGATAAAATTTGTGTAGTGTATCCTTTCATTGTTTAAAATTTTCACCTCTGGCACAAACGTTGATTTAAATATTGCAACTCACAGACTATGAACATAAATTTGTTCTACAGTATGAAGAAATAGCACTTGGGGGAAGAATTTGGCACTATAAAGCATTCTATATTTCTTTTAATTTAATTGAGTACAATGATATATTTAATTGTTATCTGGACCTTGAGTGTTAAACACAAAGAGGTGTATGTCCTTCTTTGAACTTTCAAGCCATTTAGTGTTGGTCTCCTGTTAACTTACAAACTGATGAAAGAGACAGTACTTTGATATCCTGGTATCTCTGAGGTTCTGCTGCTTAAGCCTAGATTCATTCTAATACTTTCTTTTCCTCTAAGTATTCACATTCTGGAAGATGAAGGTTCAG
>NW_006440131.1:552427-557297 GCF_000325575.1 Pteropus alecto
AGATAGATAGAAAGATAAAAAATAGATTTAACAAAATCCATTACAGTCACTCATCTATGAAGATTTCTCACATTTCTGACCAAGAGAAGTTTAAATGTGGGTGCTTTAAAGATGCCAATAACCACAAATCACTACTTGTAACACATCTTGTACTGAATCTCAATATATGGAAAAGTGTTTCCTTAGCTAATATTTTAGATAAGTTATACACTCTTCCTATAATTTACATGATTTCATGTTTTAGAGGTTAGTTATCCAGTTAGTTTACAGTTATGTAGTAAAAAGTAACTTATCTGAATCCAAGAACACAAAACAATTCTAAGTGGCTAGAAGTTTTCAATCTGAGATTTAATCAGGAATTTACTGAGTGTTTCCATTAATAGTATAGCCACACTGGATTGACTACATCAACTAAGTTGAATGGGTTGTTGGAGTAATATCAGTACAGATTATTATGGGTTTTTAAGATCATATTCCCTATGAAAACAATAAAAATAAAAACATAAACACTTAAGAATGCTACCTACCCTTTCCAAGATCTTCCTTTCTTTTTCTTATCTTCATGTATGAGACTGAACCAAAATCCCAGGAATATAAATACCAATGAACTATTAAAAGTAACAGTATAATACATGCTTTTAAAAATTCTCAACACTTGTTCTGTATAATTATTAAAGTGAAACCTGTGAAAGCATGCTATAGAGCAGTACCTTATCCTGGAAATAGGTGTGTGCAAAATTAATTTCTTGTGGCTAGTTTGGATGAATTTCTAGGGAAGATATTGAACTAGTTCTCCAACCTTTATGTTAGATTATGAACTATTATAAACTTACAAAATATTCATAAAGGTTAATTCTGTGAAAGAGAAAGAATAATAGTAGTCATCTAATTTTATTTGAGAGCTCATATGAGATCTTTTATGAAGATGTGTTATGTAATCTGACACTTGTAAAAATGAGTATGATTTAGCTAGTCAAAGAATGTGGGAAAGTGTGCTGTAGGCAGATGGCATAAATGAAAGTACAAATGTGAAAAAGTGTTTGGCATATTTTAGAAATGGAAAGATTATTAATATGACTGGAGCACAGAGAATAAAATGAATGTAGTTTGGGGTAAAGTTAGAGAAGTAAATAGAGGCCAGATCCTGAAAGACCTTGTAGGTCATGATAAAGATTCCATATTTTATTCCTAGATGCAATGGGAAACAATTAACAGGTAGTAAGTAGAAACTTGGCATTAAAAGATTTTTTTTTCTTCTGAGTACATTGGTAGGATAAATTGGGAAGCACACAAGAAAGAATTTAGGAGGGATATTAGGAATACATTGCAGTCTTCCAGGCCAGAGAGTCTGGTGACTTGGATTAGAGTTTTCATAGAGGATATAGGGAAAATAAAGTAATTCAAGAAATACTAAGAACATATAGTCATTAGGATTTGGTGATAGATTAGATAAGTGGACACAAGAATGAAGGACATGTAAAAACAAGGCTCCAGTGGACAGCAGAGAGAATGACCAATAAAGGCTTCTGAATATCCTCTGCTCCACAAAAACAATGAGAACACTGGCGCAATGTATCAGAGTAGACTTTTTTAGAACTCTAGATATTAACCAAAGACTTCCAACCATTCATAAAATATTTTTTCAAGAAACATGGCTTAATCCTGGAAAGAACAGTCTTATTTTTCTTGTCTTATATTTCTCATTTTAACTTGTCTTATTTTTCTTTCTCCAAATTCAGCTTCACAGAAACCTTGGTAACCAGTCTGTAAATAGTTCACAACATTAATGTTAGACAAAGGTTTCAAGGATTTTCAAGAATTAAAAGCAAAATTTACATGTTAATTTTAAAAGATAAAATTGACTCTTATGCCATACACAGAAAGTAACTCAAATAGATTATAGTCATAAACATAAAAGATAAAAATATAAGATTTAAAAAACAATATTGGATAAATTCTTAGTAACTTGGGTCAAGGAAAAGTTGTTAAAGTAGACATAAAATCTCAAATCATGACAAAATTATAAATTGGACTTCATTAAAATTAAAAGTGTTTGCTTTTCAAAAGACACTGCTAAGAATGTGCCAAAAACTGCTGGTAGGGCTGCAAATTGGTACGGCCACTATGGAAAACAGTATCAAGTTCCTCAAAAAACTAAGAATCTATCTATCATATGATCCAGCAATCCCTCTACTGGATATTTACCCCAAAGACTTGAAAACCCATATCCGAAAAGATATTTGCACATCAATGTTCATAGCAGAATTATTCACAGTGAACAGGACATGGAAGCAACTGAAATGTCCTACAATATATGATTGGCTAAAGAAGCTGTGGTCCATATATACAATGGAATATTACTCAACCATAAGAAGCGGTGAAATACAGCCATTTACAACAACATGGATGGACCTCGAGATAATCATGCTAAGAGAAATAAGCCAGACTGAAAAAGTTGAAAATCACATGATATCACTTATATGTGGGATATAAACCTAAAAGCATCAAATGAACAGAATAAACAGAGACTCATGGACATGGACTACAGACTGGTGGTTACCAGAAGATTATAGACTAATAGTTACTAGTGGGGTGTGGAGGGAGGTAGATGGGATAAAGGGGGTGAAATATAAGGTTTAGGGGGATGGGGAAGTGCATAAAGGGGATCAAATATATGGTAACTGAAGGAAACTGGACTTTGGGTGGTAAACACACAATAGAATATATAGATGTCAAATGATAATGTACACGTGAATATTATATAATTGTATTAACCAATGTTACCTCAATAAACTTAGTTAAAAATTAAAAAAAATTAAAGTGCCAAAGAGATTCTGAAAACATATCAAACAGAAGATTTGTATTTAGAATATGTGTGTGTGCTTACAACTCAATAATAGGACAAACAAACCAATTTTAGGATAATTGGCATAGTATGTAAACAGACATTTAACCAAAGAAGATATATGAATAACACATAAGCACAGGAAAAGATGTTCATACTGTCCATTGGAATTAGAATGCCTAAATTTAAAAATACTAACAATACCAAATATTTTGATCAACTTGAACAATAACACATTTCTGGAGTGAAGACAACACATTCAAGTTAATTTAGAAAATGATTTGGCAGTTTCTTAAAAAGTTAACCATACACTTACCGAATAACATAGCAATTCTATTTCTAGGTGTTCACCAAAGAACAGTGAGATCATAACATAAAACTTATGTACAAATATTCTTAGTAACTTTATTTACAACAGCTAAAAAATGGAAACAACCAACATGTTTATTAATTGATGAATGAATTAACAAAGTGTGGTAAATATGCACAATGGAACACTACTTAGCAACCAAAGGAGATAAACTACTGATGTACACAATAATATGAATGAATCTTAAAAGCATTAAGCTAACTGAAAGAAGCCAAACATAAAACACTACGTACTATATGATTTTATTTATATTCAATTATAAAAAAAGGTAACATAATAGTGATAGAAAGCAGACAGCAGTTACAAGGGGCAAAAGGGTAAGTGAGGGAATCCACTGAAACATAAAATAAAGTTTCCATGAAATAGCCATGTGTAAAAGTCAAGTAGCTAGCTATATCAATTCATGGCTCAGAAAAGAGATTTAGATTAGTGTTATAATGAGAGAATTACCAGTATGTAAGTGCTTCTTGAAACGAAGGAGAGTATATAAAACTACTTTGAATAGTGTTAAGGGTGGAAAATTTTCAAGTGAGCCAACTAGCTAAGTCAGCTACAGGGAAGAAATATCTTTAGATACCAGAAGTTGTCTTACTTGCTTGTGTGTGGTTTAGGAAGTGTATTGTATAAGATATAAAAATGGCCAATGTCTGCTTCTGTAATCCATTTACTTGTTAATTAAGGGTGTTGTTCCGGGCAAAGATATGCTAACAGCCAACTTCCACTTCTGTAATCTGCTTGCTTGTTCAGGAGACCACCAGGATATGGTCTTAAGCTTGATCAGCTGCCTCCTCTGAAAGCTCGGGGCTGATCTCCTCTAGCCCTGCATGGTAGAGAGTCAGTCGCCGGCCGGCTAATAAAGGCTCATAATTAATCTCAATTGGCTCCATGGGTCTCAGAATCATTCGCACCATAACAATAGGAATGTAGATCCAAAGAAAAGAAGGGTCAAGATAAAATCTTGAAGCACTTCAGCATTTGGAAGTTATGCGGAGAACCAATGGTGAGTTACACCACCAGTGAATGAACTAGAAACATAATCCATACAGGCAGATGATAGAAATGTATGCCTATCTCTGCCCTAGCTCTATGTAAAGACAAATAAATAAACAAATAAGTTAGAGAAAAAGAAAAGAAAAAAAAATCTTTTGACAATTCCTAACCAAATTTACTGGGTTGGATAGTATCTCCCACATCCCAAATTCATGTCTTTTCCAGAACTTCAGAATGTGATTTCCCTGAACACCGATTTTGTCTGATCTCAGAAGCTAAGCAAGGTAGGGCCGGTTAGTACTTGAATGGGAGACCACCTAGGAAGACCAGGTGCTATAGGTGTGTAAAAAAAAAAAAAAAGTGATTTTATTTGGAAATAGGATAATTGCAGATAGTTAATTAAAACGAAGTCATACAAAAATAGGGTAAGCTTCATATTAAATATGACTAGTGTCTTGTAATAAAAAGAGAAGAGACACAGATGGTGAACCCCATGTGACAATGGAGGGAGAAATTAAAGGGATGCATTTATAAGCCAAGGAACACAAGAAATTGCTGGCAACTACCAAAAGCTAAGATGAGCCAAAGAAGAATTCTTCCCTAGAAAATTCAATGACAGCAGAGCCCTGGTGACCACTTTATTTCAGAATTCCAGTCTCCAGAAC
>NW_006440131.1:557523-563681 GCF_000325575.1 Pteropus alecto
CTGTCACTACATATTTGATCCACCTTACCCCATCTAAATCCTCCTACCCCTACTCCCTACCCTCTGGTAACCAAAGGTCTATTGTTCATGTCCATGAGTCTCTGTTTGCCCTGTTCATTTGTTGCTTTTAGGTTTACATCCAACATGTAAGTGCTATCATGTGCTTTCCAATTTTTTGTCTGGCTTATTTCTCTTAGCATGATTATCTCGAGGTCCATTCATTTGGTCACAAATGGCAGTATTTCATTTCTTCTTATGGCTGGGTAATATTCTGTTGTATATATGGACCACAGCTTCTTTAGCTAATCATCTATCATAGGACACTGGTCGCTTCCATGTCCTGGCCACTGTGAATAATGCTGCTATGAACATTGATGTGCAAATATCTTTTTGGATATGGGTTTTCAAGTCTTTGGGGTAAATATCCAGTAGAGGGATTGCTGGAGCATATGGGAGATCAATTCTTAGTTTTTTTAGAAACCTCCAAACTGTTTTGCATAGTGGTTGTTCCAATTTTCAGTGTTCCAATTTGCAGTCCCACTAGCAGTGTTCCTTTATATGGGTTTCTTTTTCTGCACATCCTCTCCAACATTTGTTACTACTTGTCCTGTTGATTATAACTATTTTAACAGGTATGTGATGGTATTTCATTGTGATTTTGATTTGCATTTTCTAATAATTCATGATGTCGTGCATCTTTTCAAATATTTGTTGGCTATTTGTGTGTCCTCAAGGTAGAAGTATGTGTTCAGGTTCTCTGACCATTTTTTGATTGGATCATTTTTTGTTGCTTTTGTTGTTGCTGTTGTTGCTATTTAGTTGTATGAGTTATTTGTATATTTTGGATATTAGGCGCTTATCGGAGATGTTGTTTGCAAATATATTTTATCATTTGGATTGTTCTCTCTTTATCTTGTTGATGATTTCTTTTGCTGAGAAGAAGCTTTTTAGTTTGATGTAGTCCTATTCATTTATTTTAGTTTTTACTTCCCTTGCCTTTAAAGTCAAATTCATAAAATCCTCTTTAAGTCCAAGGTCCTTGAGTTTAGTTCCTATGTTTTCTTCTATGCATTTTATTGCTTCAGGTCTTATATTCAGGTCCTTAATCCACTTAGAGGTAATTTTGGTGTGTGGTGATAGACAACAGTCTAGTTTCCTTCTTTTGCAGGTGGCTTTCCAGTTTTCCAGCACCATTTATTGAAGAGGCTTTCTTTTCTCCACTGTATGTTTTTGGCTTTTTTGTTGAAAATTATTTGCCCCTGTAAATGTGAGTTTACTTCTGGACTCTTGATTCTGTTCTACCAGTCCATGTGTCTTTTTTGCTGTCAATACCATATTGTTTTGATTACTGTCGCTTTGTAGTATAATTTGAAGTTGGGCAGAGTGATGCCTCCAGCCTCGTTCTTTTTTCTAAGGATGACTTTGGCAATTCCGGGACTTTTGTGCTTCCACACAAATCTGATGATTTTTTGTTTTATTTCCTTAAAAAATGACAGTGGGGTTTTGATGGGGATTGCATTAAATCTATATATTGCTTTAGGTAATAAGATCATTTTAATTATGTTGATTCTTCCAACCCAAGAACACAGAATATCTTTCCATTTCTTTGTATCTTTTTTTTTTTCTTTCAATAGGGTCTTGTAGTTTTCATTACATAGGTCCTTCTCATGTTTCATTAGATTTATTCCTAGGTATTTTATTTTTTTGTTGCAATTGCAAAAGGAATTAGTTTTTCCACTTCTTTTTCTGACACTTCATTATTAGAGTATAAGTATGCTATGGATTTTTGAACATTGATTTTGTATCCAGAAACTTTACTGTATTTGCTTATTGTTTCTCGTAGTGTTCTTGTGAAGTCTTTATGGTTTTCTATATAGAGAATCATGCCATTCACAAACAGTGACTTCTTCGTTTCCTATTTGAATGCCTTTTATAACTTTTTATTGCCTGGTTACACTTGCTAGGATCTCAATGTTATATTGAATGAATAACAGTGGTGATATTGGACATTCTTGCCTTGTTCCTGATCTTAGAGGGAAAGTTTTTCATTTTTCATCATTAAGTATAATGTTGGCTGAGATTTGCCACAGATGGCCTTTATTATGTTAAGGTACTTTCCTTCTATATCGATTTTGTTAAATGTTTTGATCATAAGTGGATGTTGCATCTTGTCGAAGGCTTTTTCTGCATCTATTGATATGATCATATGATTCTTATTTTTTAAATTCGTTTATGTGGGATATCACATTAATCGATTCGTGTGTGTTGAACCATCTCTGTGTCTCTGGTATGAAGCTCACTTGAGCGTGGCATATAATCTTTTTAATATGTTGCTGTATTTGGTTCCCTAGTATTTTATTCATGATTTTTGCATCTGTGTTCATGAGAGATATTGATCTGTAGTTTTCTTTTTTCATGTTATCTTTACCAGGATTTTGTATCTGGATTATATCGGTCTCATACAATGAGTTGGAAAGTTTTGCCTCCTCTTACAGTTTTTGGAAGAGTTTGAGGAGAATAGGTATTAAATTTTCTTTAAATGTTTGGTAGAATTCACTGGTGAAGCCATCTGGTCGTGGACTTTTACTTTCTTGTA
Organism: Pteropus alecto; assembly: GCF_000325575.1. Lineage (NCBI taxonomy): Eukaryota > Metazoa > Chordata > Mammalia > Chiroptera > Pteropodidae > Pteropus > Pteropus alecto. The sequence continues at coordinate 560,120 of NW_006440131.1, forward strand.
GATTTTTGATGATTGTTTTCATTTCCATACTGCTGATTGGTCTATTTAGATTTTCCAGATCTTCTTAATTCAGTCTAGAAAGATTGTATTTTTCTAAGTATTGGTTCATTTTTTCTAGGTTATTAAATTTGATGTTATATACTTTTTCATAGTATTCTTGTATGATCCTTTGTATTTCTGCGATGTCTGTCATAATTTCCCCTCTTTCATCCCCGATTTTGTTTATTTGTGTCCTTTCTCTTTTTCCTTTAGTGAGTCTACCTAGGGGTTTGTCGATTTTATTAACCTTCTCAAAGAATCAGCTCTTTATTGCATTTCTTTTTTTCTTCTTCTTTTGTTTTGTTTTTAATTTCATTTATTTCTGCTCTAATTTTGATTATTTGTTTCCTTCTGCTGACTTTAGGCTTCATTTGCTCTTCCTTTTCTAGATTTTCTTTTTAGAGATATAACATTAGATTATTTATCTGGGCTCATTCTTGTTTTTTTGAGATAGGCCTGTAATGATATGAACTTTCCTCTTATGACTGCTTGTACCGTGTTCCAAAAGTTTTGACATTATGCACTACTTTTTAATTTTTGTTTCAAACTACCTTGTTTGTGGCATTTTATTATGACAACCCTAGGCAATTAATATACAAATCTGTTCAAATCATGATTTGAGCAGATTCGGAACTGGATTTCTTAAACCAATATGCTCTTCTCCTATAACAATAAAGAAATTTAAATTATAGTGTTTAACTGGTAATACACAGAAGCAAATTACAACCTTCTTTGATAGAAGGCATCTTAAATATAAGCTTTAAGCATTTAGCACAAATAAAGTGCAAGGAACATTAATTTAACACTAAAAGTCACTAAACACATGACCAATGCATGATATTACAAATACATGCATAGATAAGCTAGTAAACTTTAAGACTGATCAATAGATTTCAATAAAACAGATTATGAGTTCATTGGTATGGCTTCTGATTCCACACCGTGACTATCCTTTAGGAAACTTCTACTTTTGGAGTTCTGGTCTAGTATTCTGAGAGAATATCCATACTATGAAAAGTCTATTAATATCCTCCTTCCCAGTTACATATCTGTGTGAGCAGATTTTCTTCATATCCTTCAACCAACATAACACAATGCAGTGGATTCAATGTCGAAGGAGATATTACTAACCAGCCATCTCAGTAAGCCAGGTATTAAAAATATTTGCAAAACTGAAAAACAATGCTATGCTAGTTTGTTTATTACCTTTTTTATAGTTACAAAATGTTACTTAATATAATAGATTTATTATCATATTTAAATTAAAATTAATAAATTAAAAATGTTACCAGGCTTAAATTATAGTATAGCAAATATCAATAGATACAACTCAAGTAAACAGAACTCTTTGAAGTCTTCAATAATTTTATAAGTATAAAGGTATTCTAAAACCCTTGAGAACCATTGACTTAAACAATACTTAAAGGAAAATATAGCTGGTTGGTGATTACCTCGGAACATATTTTATTACTATTTTTTTTTAAAACTTTATATTTGAAGATAATCATAGATTCATAAGAAGTGGCAAAGATAGTATAGAGAGATCCCATGTATCCTTTATCCGTTTTTCTCAATAGTTACATCTTATGAAATTAGGAAATAGGCATGTGTAAATTCATGTAACCACCACTGCAATCAAGATACAGACTATTCCAGCACCATAAAAATCTCACTGATGATGTATCTCATTGTGGATATTCTAAATAAGTTCCAGTTGTGAAGCTTATTTTATTGCTATTTTATACACAATTTTAGAAAAACGAATATTATAAAAACTTCAATTGTTATTTTATAATAGCTTAAAATGGAAGAAACATAGGTTATATGTAAAAACATAGATATCCCAAAGTTTAATAAAAGAACATTGAATTGAGATTTGGCCTTATAAATACCGTATATCAAAGTTTTGGAATGAAATGATAGGTTGCAAATATTAGCGTACCTTTCTTTCTCAAATGACAGGGAGACTCAAAGCCAAGCATGATTTCACTAGAAGTTATCTATGGTCCAGTTTAATCTGTTGCACTTTGGATTCAAAATCTGTTTCTGAAACCATAACCTCCATATTCAATCTCCCTTTCAAAAAAGGTTACAACTGACTTTCTCCTCTTTCCAAGTGTTCCATAAAATCTTCACAGATGCAAGCAGTCTCAGCCAGGCTTCGATAAATTATTTTCAGTGTTAGAAAGTTCAACACTTTTTGAGATAGTTCATTACATTTGATAAATTGTTCTTTGCTGTTTTTCCTGATATTAATCTAAAAATCTATGTCTCTAATGTTTTCATTTTTTGGATCTAGTTCTTTCTTTTGGACTCAGAGTAAGTAATCCCTCTTCTATCCCAAAAATATTCTTAGTAAGTTTTAAACCCTATCTCTTTAGGATTTATCTTCTTTAGGCTAAACATATCCTATATTAACTATGGTCATGTAATTTGGCTATCAGACTCCTTAGCCATTTTAGTTTGGTTTATTTGGAGAAAAGTGCCAGTTTGTTAATGAATCTTTTAAATAGTAGCATCCACAATAAAGCACAATATTCTAAATTTGGTCTAATTTATGCAGAATGTGTCAAATAAAATATATAATTTGGCACCATCAAGCCTTGAAGTGTCATAAAAATATACAAATATAAATAAATAAATCTAGAATTTTTAGACTACATTATAAGAGAAACAAATGTCTTGACAACACAGAAAAAAAAAATAATTATAACCAGAGAAATGTCTCTTTATAAGACAAAGAGCTGAATTCTTTCAAGGGTATTACGTTCATGCTTGGATTTCTATTGTGCCAGTATAGAATTAGTTCTTTTCAGTGGAAAATACAAAAAGCAAATATATTTTTTTTATGCAAAACCAAATTTAGTTTCACTTTCTCATGTCTCTGACTACAATGTTGCATTGTTAAAAACAAGATAACAGGCATAAAATGGAGTCACTTATGCTAAGCCCCACATCACCAGACTGACACCTAATTACAGTCTGGCTCTCTCAGAAATGGAATCTGAAACCAAAAGGGTTTGAGTCAAACAGCACTAGTTAGATAATCTGCCTGATAGACCCCCGCCACCCCCTAAGGAAAATAATTTTGCAATAACCAATCCACTTTTGCCTAGTATAACTTTCCTGTTCCTGCTCCTTTATGTTTATAAAAGTCTTTCATTTTGTACAGTTCTTCAGATTTCTTTTCTATGTGATAGACTGACTGCTACTCAATTTGAATTGACTTTTGCTCAAATAAACTCAAGATATTTAACGTGTCTCAGTTTACTTTTTAATAGCATATACCTCTAGAATTTCTCAACATATTTATTTCCATCTTCTTATAGCTCACCTGAATCCATGCTATGGCACTGAGAAGATATTGCTTTGGTGACTGGATTTCAAAGAAATAGCAAAAGTCTTCGCAAGATTTTCAAATCTGTCAAGATGAGTTGGTAACCCCTGAAGGTCACAGCAAAAATCACAAATTCTGTCTCTATTCTAATCAACATATCAAACAACCTGAGAGACACCCAGATAT
>NW_006440131.1:563752-564752 GCF_000325575.1 Pteropus alecto
CAAAACCTTAATTTCATGTTCTGGAATTCTGGAGTTAGAAGAAATGTGGAGAGATCATTTTGTTTATTCCCATAGCCTTCATATAGATGATCTACTAACTGTACCAGGGCAGAAGATTTATTCTATTATCTCTTCACAGTTTTCAAGAAAGTCAACCTGAAAAACATTCAGCCTTAATTTAAGACAATTTCCACTTAGGCCCACCCCTCTTTCTCTCTCCTTCTCTCTCTTTCTTCACACAGACACACACTTCAGATGAATATACACATACAGTTCACACATATCATTTTTTAAATATGGGGATTATATTGTATTTTGTAGTATTTTCTTATTCCCAATAGACAGCTGTTCTTTCACCATTCACACAGTGTAGTCTCACTTTTCATTATTTGAATTTCCTTCCATAAAAGCCATAGTAATGCCAGTTGACCACATGCTAACAGAAAAGAAGTTTGGTACCAGATGAGAAGACAGGATTTAAGTCCCTTGTGGTTGCTTACTTCTTGTTGAGCAAAAGCCTTGTTAAGAACTGTCAACTCTATTGAAGATTTTGTACAGGAGCCAGGATAGGGAGTTTATATCACATCCCCATATTCCATTGTCCTTTCTCATTCCTTCTCCAAAGAACACATACACAGAGCAAACAATTTGAAATTTATTTTAGACATTTCTGCTCTTAAAATCCCTTCTTGGTCAAGCTCAGAAAGTTTTACATAATTTTTACTCCTGCAGTTTCTTACTAGTTCTTTTTATCTTCTTCAGGCTTTTCCTAACCTAATCACCTGCTTCACCTATGTGCTTTGCAAGATAGTTTAGTTCTCTCTCACCTGCTATCCCAGAGTTCATCATCATCATTCTAATTAAGGTGCTCAGCAAAGCAAAAGCCCTCTAGTAAACAGAACTTGTCATTTTCTTATAAACAATAAAATTTAGAAATAATGTTTCTTACTTTTTACACTATCTTTTCCACTTATAAACTTAACATTTCTATAGATTCATA
>NW_006440131.1:564850-568761 GCF_000325575.1 Pteropus alecto
ATAAAATATATGTACTGAACATGTTTCTCTGTAATATCTCTGATTATTTGCTTAATTGAATTCCTGGGTTAAAAGATAGTTTAAGGCTTTTTTAATCTTTTCCAGAAAATTTCTAGTAATTTTTACATTACCATTTGCAGTGGATGTCAATAGTTATTTTTCTGTCAACTTGTCAACACTAGATAGTATCATTTAAAAATATTTTGCAGATTTTACAGCTAAAATATTTTATTATTTTTATTTGCATTTATATGATTAAGAGTAAAATTACATTCTCTATATATTTGTTCAACAAATGTTAATTGAATATCTTTTAGAAATCTTGCTCTTGTTGCTGGGGACATAGAAATGAACATGAAAATATCCCTGCTCCACGTTTTGTCGGCTGCTTGTATTTCCTTCTTTAAAAATTGTCTATTCCCATTTTTTGGCCTTTGGAGACTTATTTGTATTTTTATTAGTGTTTTCTAAGAGCTCTGTTTATATTAAGAATACCAACAATCACATGTCATAAAATTTGCAAATATTTTCTTTACTTTGTAGTTACCTTTTCGTTAAGGCAGATTTTTTGTTGTATAATTAATGATTATTTTAATACCTATGTAATCAAATTTATTGGTTTTCTTGCTTTTACATTTAGCAGAAAATATAAAAATATATTTATATTTCAAGGTAGGGGATAATTTGGTCCTTCCCTCTTTCATTTATTATTATTATTATTTTAGTTATCTATTCCTGGGTCCAATTTTTTACATTTAAGTCTTTCATTCATCTGTAATTTTTGAAATATTGGTATGTAATGTGAGTTAAGTCTCAAACTTACAGTCAGATTTACTAATTATGTTTCATTTCTATGGTCATCATTCTGATTTGAGTTCTATTCACTCCTCTGAGCATCATTGTTCCAGTCTCTTAACAGTTAGAAAAAGAAGATGAAAAATTATCTCAGAAATTAAATAACATGATGTAGAAATATATACTATAAGAAGAAGATAAAACACTTAGAAGGTCAATTTAAGAGATCCAACAGAAAATAATGGAACAAATAATAGAAGAATATATTCTAGAACTGGAGTGAGACTAAAATTGTCAAATTGAAAGAGCTTGTAACATGTCATTCAGAATGATTAAAAAAATATTTAGGAAATTCCTAATGAAATTTCATAACACTAAAAATAAAAGTAAGATCCTAAATGCATCCACAGTTTAAAATAAATAAAAGAAAGGGAACCTCCAAAATAATGTGAATCAAATTGGCTACGGATTTCTCCACAGCAATGCTAGATTCTAGAAGGCTGTGTAGTAATGTCTTCAAATTTCTGAAGGAAAATATTATTATTATAAAAGTCTATAAGCAGCCCAACTATCAGCCAAGTATTATAGTGGCATTATTTTCTTTGTTTTGTAAAAGAAAAACCCAAAAATACAGTTTATAATTAATGTAACAAAATATGGAAAAAAAAAAAAAAACATGAAGTTGCAGTTAGTAATCAGGGTCAAGAAACCGAGCGATATTTTAGTAAGTAAAACAACAGTGGATGTTCCACCTGGAAACAAAGCTAAGTGAGAACCTAATAATGCCTCTAAATATTGTAAAGACTCTATTTGATGATATGATTTTTATTATTGTTTCATGACTATTTATTTCCTACATGCTATAGTACTGTTCTTGTTTCTGCATCCCAGTTCTTCCTAACCTAGTGTTGTTTACTGCCACATGAGTTGTGCCAAAATGTTTTGACAATATTCCTTGATTATTTTCCAATTTCCTATTGCAATATTTTCTGTTTAAAATTTATGAAATGTATATTATCTCCTATCCTCTCCAATATATCTTGTAAAAATTTTCATCATTTTATTTATGCTGACCCCTATAAGACTGATAAAATGGAGAATCCAATTTATTTGAGGGCTAGTTATTTACCTCCATCAAATCTCAAATCCTGAGTGAGACTAAATATGTAATACTTTTTTCAGGACCTAAGCTATTGTAAATACTCAGAAAGTTATTTACCATTACCAGTAGGCCAAAATACAATTTCTTTCTTCCTTCCTCATCCCTCACTTCATAAAAAAAGTCTACATTCAATAATTATATGATTATATTGTTGTAATTGTGTTGTTTTCTCACATCATAATTGCACTGTTGAACTCTGATTTTCAAATTCTAGTGTACATTGGACTACCTATCTAGCTTATTAAAAAGGTACAAACTCAGGCCCTCTCTCTAAAGATATTGATTAAACAGATCTGGAGTAGGCCTAGATTTAAGCATTTTAGATAAGTACCAAGGACCATGGCACTTTGAAAAGTTGATATCCTCCTGGATATTCACATGTCTAATAATAGCCTCTGTAGCCATTGGACTGGACTATAATCACCACTCTCCACTCATACTTTCTATCACAAAACAGACTAATGAATTTTAAAATAACCTTTATTTTTATGTAGTCTTATATTTGCAATGTCCATTTTCTCTAGGGTGACCAATGATCTAGGTTTGTCCAGGACCGAGTGGCTTCTGGGGACATGAGATTTTCAATGATAGAACCAAGCAAATACCAGGAAAAACAGGATATGTTGGTCAAAAGTTCTTAAGTTCTAAAATAAAATCTTTCTTTGAAGTCATCCATGAGGAAAAGGAATACCAAGATAAAAAAAAAAGTGTCTATTAACTTTCATTGCTTTAACAAATACTGTAATGTGATATGCACCAGGCACTATTTATGTGGCAGGTATAAAAATAAGCAAGATAGACTCAAGCTTTTTCCTCATTTGGATTTCCAGTCTATTGAGAGTGAAAGTAGTAAACAGCCACTATAACTAAGTGATGTGAAAGTGGGAGTACAGCTTATTACAAGAGAACATACCACACACATCGAAACCTGTTGAATGAGAAGTAGTCATCACTTGGTTTTAAGTACAACAAATTTCTCAATCATGCAAGGCTGTCTTGGAGAAGAACTCTTGAGCTACTATGTCTAAGGACAGTTTATCTGGGAAGGGGTGTTTCTTTTTGCTTCTGTTGCATCTGTAGCTTAGAACAAGAATCTATTTGCTCTTGGTTCTGTAAATTGACAATTTGAGCTACATCCCACTGAATAGGTTTATCACAGCTCCATGTGGTTTCCACTGGTTCTACATATAGGACAGAGAGGTCCCTCATCTAGGATTGTTGGAAAGGCTGGTACAGCTGACATTATTGAATGACTGTGCCTCTGTCTCAACACGCCACCTATCACTGAAGAGGTTTAGGATAATTTTCATATGGCAACAGTATTCCAAGAGAGTAAGAGAAAAGCTGCAAGCTTCTTGAGACCTTACGAAACTTCACTTCTGCCGCGTTCAATTGGTGAAGGCAAGCCACAAAGCCAGCACAATTTCAGAGGTAGAAAATAGGCTCTATTATTGATGGAAAGAGCTAAAATATTGATTATTTGTAAGCTATTGTATGGAAAAAGTAATTAATTTATCCATAAACTCATGTTTGAATTGTCAAAGTTTTCTCTAGGGATAGTTAACTAACAACACACACACAGAAGCTTCATATGCTTGGAAATCTGACCAATTTCCTAATCTATTCGCTTATCTAGATGACTGTTTCACATTTTCTTGTTTCCTCAAACCTTCAAATCTTTATTCTCACTTCTTATTACCTGCTGATAATCTTGTTTCTTAATTCACACATGTGCGTACATGCACACACATGCACACAACACACATATGGTTCTACTGCCACTATCTACTCCCAGCAAGTGTATTTCATAATTGTTGTCTTCCCTCCTTTTTACAATGTATGACATGACTTTATTCTTAACAAAAGTGAAATATTAACTTATGAACAAGATTCCACCCCCTCCTGCCTAATTAAAGACATTGGTCAGTCTTTAGTCCTCATTTCATTCAACCTA
>NW_006440131.1:568819-573331 GCF_000325575.1 Pteropus alecto
TTTAATCTAGTATTCACTCATTTTTTTTTAACATTTCTGTCCTGTCCATTGGAGACTTCTTTATTGATTTCTCATCTTTTCAATCACCTCATGTTGAAATGTCTTGTCATCAATCTTTGAAACTCATCTTCTTGATGGCTACATACTCCCTTGAGAATCACATCCAGTCTCAGGGATTTAAGCACTATGCTCTGATAACTTTCAAACTTATACATCCAATCCAAATTTCTTTGAACATAAGCTTCGTATATCCTTAGACTCATATATCCTACTTGAATATATGATAGACACCTCAAACATAATATGCCTGCTAAAAGAAAAGAGAAAAAAACTCTTCCAGTTCTCCTCCCCCCTCAATCAACTGTTTTTATAGACACCTATTTCAAGAAATGTCAATTTTATCCTACTTGTTCAAAACCAAATATTAGAAAACTCCTTGGCTGTTCTCTTTCTCTCACCCTTCATACAATTAGTGAGCAAATTCTTTTGACTCTATCTTCAAAATATATACAAATTGTGTTCAATTTTATTACTTCTAGCACAATTTTTGTCCAAAAAAACATAATTTCTTGCCTATATTTCTGAAATAGATTTCTAGCTACATTCTCTGACTTCATTCTGCTGCTTTATAGTCTAGTCTTAATACAATCACCACAATGATCCATTAAAAATGGAAGTAAGGATTTCTGATATTGCATGTTTATAGAAAATTAGAAAGAGAATCATTCTCAAATTAACAAACATAAAATTTAAAAAACTACAAAATCATAACTTTAATTTATCAGAAAGCTAAAGTAAATCTAAGGAAAGAAAGGTATCTCCAAGGAGATACAGGATTCACACATTTGTTTAGCAGGAACACTGCATGAAATAAAGATGGGTCTGCCATATAAATAGGGAAGATGATTTAAGATAAAATTTTAAATGAATTGCTAAAGGCTTAGTGTAGGTTAATGTGACCCTATAGAAACTCTGAGAGTTGTGGATACACAGAGGTCTTTATGGTCCTTACTATGTCCTTATGAGAAGCATCAGAGCCAGAGTGAGATATTAAAGAGAATTCCCCTTATTGGTACTAGCCTAGATGAAAGGATTAGTATTAACTACAGGAAAGGTAAGAAGCCTTGCCTAGATTCTGTTATTCTATGTTTCTATAGATCATAAGCCTTAAGTCACTGTAGAAAAATTAGCCAGAATATAGTTCAAAAAACAAAATGTAATAACCTTCTACCCCTGAAGAAAGGTTCAGGAACTGATCCTTGCCTTAGAACATTAGAAATCCCCATTTGCTAAGAGAAGAACCAGAAGCTATCTCCTGAACAATACCCGTTAAAAATACAAGATGTGTGGCAGACTTAGGCTGTCACAGGTAGGAGGGGAGGGATCTTTGAGAAAGTGTCACTCCAGAGAACCAAGGACAGGTAGCCCATCAAAGTGTGATATTGATTCAGAACATTAGAAAATGTGGCAAACAACATCTCAACAGTCCAACAAGCACTGAATTACAGTGATAGCAGACTACCTCTACAGGATGAACAAGAATATAGAGAAAGAGAGTTTCTGTCTAAGACTCTAGCTCAGATAAAGCCTAAACTAATGGTGGAAGTAGAAGAGTAAAAAAAAAAATCAACCAAATTCACACCCTAAGCATAAAATAAAACTAAAGAATTTAAAGATTGTGGTGCATTGTAAGTGAATAACAAAAGAGAAACCAAGTTTGACTTCTGACTAGATTGATTTAATCACATACAATAAAGACTTTACAGAAGAATTAACAGAAACATGACCTGAGAGTTCTAGTAAAGATAGTGGAATAGGCAAAAACTGTAGTTGCTTCCTCTTATGAACACCTTAAAATTACACCTAAATTATAAAACAATCAACATGGAAAACCACCTGAGAAGTATAGCTGAACAGAGGACCTATAACTAAGGATATAAAGAAGCCACATTGAGACTGGTAGGATGGGCAAAAATGCAAAATGCACTGATCCCACACCCATGTGAGAATCGGGAGGGTTATCTTGGATGCAGAGGTTCTCCCTGAAAGGCAAGTGGTCCCAACTCCACCTTGGGCTTCCTGGCCCAGAGTACAAGGGCCAAGAAGAGAAGCCCCTACAACATCTGTCTATGAAAATCAGTGAGCATTCTGTCTGTATAGGTGAGATGGAAGCCTTCTGGAAACACAGGATTCCTCTTAAAGGGCCAAGACACAGACTCTTTCACTTCCAGGCACTCAACCTTGGCTCCAGCAGGACAGTAGCTTGGAGATGCCAGGGACTTCAGAGAGAAACCGAGTTGAGTGGTTTTATGGCAAGGGCTAGAAGGACAGCCACCAGTGTTCCTGTGTTGAGCCCTCCTCTCATGTAGCCTGCTGGTGAGCAACATCTTTTCTTTGTTAAGCTCTTCTCCCACATAGCTAAATTTTAACCTGCATTGGCCTGGTGAACTCTTCTGGCACCACCCTGGTGATTCCCTGAGATTTCCCCCATTCCCCCATAACTGGAGCACTGCAGGAAGCCTCCTCAGGGTCAGTGGCAGGCAGTTGGAGTTGATCCGCGCTACATACTTACTTGGACAACTCTCAGGGTTCTGTGGGCCCCAGATAGGTGGCAGTTGGCCTTGGCATTCTCTGAGCCTTCTGAGTAGTCCCAGGATCAACACTCATGCCAAATGTGAATCTTCACTAAGCTCAGGAACAACTCTTGCCCCATCCTAGAGACTCCCTGAGATGCCACCACACCCTACTAGCATACTGCTCAAGGCTCTTTCAGTGGCTGAGCTAAAAGGGCAGTTGGCAAGTGGTAGCAGGCCTCGGGCTGCCCTGGGTATTTTGGTGAGCTGTTCCAGGCCCAGTAATGGTGGGAACTGGCCTCAGTCTACAGCATGGCCTCTCCCACATGCCTCCAGGTTCAGCACAGGCAGCAACCAACTTTGCGTCACTTTGTAGCTCCTACCAGATAGTTCTGGGCAAATCAAAGGCAATGGCTGAACTTAGCTGAAACCAAAGTCCCTCCCAAAATATCCACAAACCAACAAACCTGGTGGCTGGCTCCACACCACAACAGAGCACCATCCCATTAGCTCCACAAGCAGCACGCCCAAAGGGTGGTCTCAGCAGATGCCCAAGCATGCTGAGGCAAATTCCACTATGTGGGATCAGCCTCAACACAGCAGCTCATACACTGTGGTCATAGCCAATACTCACAGTCAGTAAACTTTAGAATCAATCTCACCCACTGATGTGTCAACAGCAATCAAGCCTCGACTACAACAAGAAGGAATACACAATTCACACAAGGGACACTTTGGGATCATCTGGCTTGGGCAACTAAAGAGACTGCTGCTGGGCTCCACAGGGCATTAACTACATAAGGACACACAGCCAAGACTGGGAGACATAGCAGATTTATTTATTTTTTAAATTTTTTAATTAAATTTATTGTGTAACATTGGTTAATACATTCATGTAATTTTCAGGTGTACATTATAATGTGACATCTATATATTGTATTGTGCGTTTACCACCCTAAGTCCTCTTCTTTCAGCAACCATATATTTGATCCCCTTTAACCAACTAACCCTCCCCCTATCCCCCTATATCTGACATTTTTTACCATCTTTTACTTCCCCCCTCCACCCCATCTTCTGGTAACCACTAATCCATCGTCCATGTCCATGAGTCTCTGTTTGTTTGTCCTGTTCATTTGTTGCTTTTAGGTTTGCATACAACATGTAAGTGATATGTGATTTTCAACTTTTTTTGTCTGGTTTATTTTGCTTAGCATGATTATATCTAGGTCCATCATGTTGTCGTACATGGCAGTATTTCATCTCTTCTTATGGCTGCGTAATATTCCATTGGATATATGTGCCACAGCTTCTTTAGCCAATCATCTATCGCGGGACCAGTTGGTTGGTTCCATTTCATGGAGTGTGCAAATATCTTTATGGATACGATTTTTTAAGTCTTTGGGGGTAAATACACAGTAGAGGGATTGCTGGATCACATGATAGATCAATTCTTAGTTTTTTGAGGCAACTCCATACTGTTTTCCATAGTGGCTGTACCAATTTGCAGTCCTACCAGCAGTGTATGAGGGTTGAGTTCCATTTGCATCCTCTCCAACATTTGTTACTTGTCCTGTTGATTATAGCTATTTTAATAGGTATGAGATGGTATCTCATTGTGGTTTTGATTTGCATTGCATTAGTAGCTAGCAATGTTGAGTATCTTGTCATATATTTGTTGGCCATTTTATGTCCTCTAGGGAGAAGTGTCTGTTCAGGTCCTCTTCCCATTTTTTGATTGGATCGTTTGTTTTTTGTTATTATTGAGTCCTATGAGATCTTTGTATATTTTGGATATTAGGCCCTTATCAGAGGGGTTGCTTGCAAATATATTTTCCCATTAGGATGGCTGTCTTTTTTAGCTTGTTGACGGTTTCTTTTGCTGTGCAGAAGCTTTTTAGTTTGATCTAGTCTCATTTATTTATTTTTGTTTTTACTTCCA
>NW_006440131.1:578081-596745 GCF_000325575.1 Pteropus alecto
ATATATAATGGTAACATAAAATCTTGCCATTTGGTATTATATTTTTAAAAAATTTCCAAACCAACTGGATTATATCTCTCTTTTTAAAGTTTGCTTAGTTAGGATCTATGGCCATGCTCCCCTAAACAAACCTGATCCTGTCTGATCTCTGAAGCTAAGCAGAGTCAGGCCTGGTTAGTATATGGATGGGAGACCACCTAGAAAGAACAAGTGCTGTTATATCTCTCTTTTTAAAGTTTGCTTAGTTAGGATCTATGGCCATGCTCCCCTAAACAAACCTGATCCTGTCTGATCTCTGAAGCTAAGCAGAGTCAGGCCTGGTTAGTATATGGATGGGAGACCACCTAGAAAGAACAAGTGCTGTAGGCGCATAAAAAAAAAGGGGGGGGGATTGTAAGCTGACAAGTTCCTTGAAATCTGTGAGATAAACCAAGGGTTGCCTCACCTAAAAAATAAATGAATAAATAAAGTTTGCTTAATTAATGTAATTAAAATTATGCTGGGAGAAGAAGAAGAGGACGGACTAGGTAAAAGCAGGGTTCACCTCCTCCCAGGTCTGCATTGAAATTATAACCAAATTATAAAATAATCGCTGTGGAGAATCATCTGAAGTTCAGCTGATCATAACAGATATGTCTGACAATATAAAGAAGGAGCCACATCGAAGCCAGTAGGAGGGGCAAAGTTAAGAATCTAGCAGGACTGCACCCGTGGTGAAGGAACACCTGGAGGGACAGCAAGGCTGTGGAGGCTCTCCTGAAGGAGAGAGGGGTCCTGGCTTCATTCAGAGGCTCTCCAGCCCAGGGTCCCAGCCTAGGGAAGAGGTGCTCCTCAAAACTCTAGCTATGAAAATCAAAGGGGATTCTAGCCATCTGAGTGAGACAGAAGGAAACTGAAACCCTAGATGCCCATTTGAGGGGCCCAAGAACAGGCTCTTTTATCTGCAGAAACTCACCTGGGGCACCAGTGTTGGGTCAGAGGCTTGTGCAAGATTCTTACAGGGGAAGACTGTATTTCCAGTCACCAGAACGAAGGCTTGACCTGCAGCCTGCATTGTGTCTTAGTCAGGGCCCCCATGGGGCAATCTACATACTACACCAGCTTACCCATGAAGATCCCTCTCACACAGCTAATTCAGAAGCTGCACTGGCCTGAAGTGATAGGCCTGCCCAACTCAACATGCAGATTGCCTGGGGCTTTTGTTGCTAGGTGGCTGCCACGCCCCGCACCATGTCAGGGCCAAATATTCACAGCAGGAAGCCAGAGTTGTGAGAGCACATTTCAGAGACAGTTTCAGGCAGATCACTGTTGCCAACATGAACTTGGGTGGATCTCAGGGATCTCTGGGCCCGTTCCGTATAGTAGCTGGTCTTGTGATCCATGACTTTTGTGGGTATGCGTGAACGGTTAAGGAACTTGCATCAAGTCTGAAGCTGTATTGATCTAAAATCCATTATCTCCTTGAGACCCACCCAACCCACAAATTGCCTCAGGCTGTCCACTGACAGACAACCACCACTGCCATGCCACTCCCCCAGGTCTCCTATTCCACATAGGCAACAAACTGGCTAGCTCAGTGCAGGCATTGCGGGAAAACCAGTTGCTGGCAGACCTCTTCTGCCTGCAAGACATGAAATATCACATGAGGGGATCGCAGGGGTATGTGGGACCACCCCAGACAGCAGCTGGTCTCACTGTGATCTGTGACTACAGCCAGAACGCCTGGGCACAGAAATTGCAGCAAAACGGAGGCTGTATTGGCCTGACAGTCCTTGTCTCCCTGAGATCCTGCTTAACCCCAGCCACAAAGTTCCTGCAGCCCATTGACAGGCAGTTCCTCCATCCCTCTCATCTCTGGGGTTGTTCATTCTACGCAGGCAAGAGACCTTGGCTAGCACAGTGAGTGCATTTAGGGGAAAACAGTTGTGGGCAGACACACTGCCTGTAAGAGCTGCAATATTTCTTGGGGGAATCTCAGGGGTCTATGGGACCACCCCAGAAAGCAGCACGTCTCTCTGTGATCTTTGACTATTGCAGGAACATGCAGACATAGAAATTGCAGAAAACAGGCTATTGACATGATGGCCCTTGACTTCCTGAGCTCCTGCCCCATCCAATACACAAAGTGCCCACCACATGTTGATAGGCAGCTACTCCTGCTCTGGGGTGATGTATTCTTCACACTCAACAGATCTCAACCAGCAAAGGGAGCAAACTTCAGGGAATACAATGATGGGAAGATCACTGTTGCCAGCATAAAATACAGTATCGCTTGGGAAGTTCTCAGGGGTTTTGTGGGCCCAACATAGACCACAGTAGGTCACACAGTGGTACGTGACTTTGATGGGAGCCCGCAGTCCCAGAGCTGGCAGCAAATCTGGTGCTGTGTAGGCCTAAAGACCCCATGCCTCACTGAGATGATATCCCACCTAACCCACAAATTATCGGTGGCAAGCCTGCTCCAAGGCAATCCAGTCCCATCCTGTACTTCCCCTGGGTCACAAACTCAACAGAAAACAAAAGCACTTAGTTTGTGTGTCCCATGCAAAGCCTGTTCATCTAGAAAAACCATTCAGTGGCAGGCCACAAATTCACATCTACAAACTTCAGTAATTCGTAAACAGAACTCAGGTGTTTGCAGGTCTGAGGTGGGCAGCAGCTGGCCTTGCTATGATCTGAAACTTTTACAGGGAGCCACAGAGACAGCGCTGGCATGTAAACTGACACTGTAGTGGCAGGGGGAAAATTTCTCAATACATCCAGGTGATTCTTGGGGTCCCTGCACCATCCAATATGCATGTCATTTAGAGACTCTTACAGTTTCAGAGGGTTACGGGCAACTGACAGGCAGTATCAGGCCTTGAGGAACACTGGTCTTTCTGTTGAACTGCCCTAGGTCAGGGACGAAGGATAACTTGACTGCTGCCTACAGCGTTGTCTCATCCACTTACCTATAAACACAGCATAGGCAACAACCATCTGTGGAATGCCTTGTAGCTCCCACCAGGTAGCCCTGAGCTGCGGACATTGGCCAACCAGGGAGCTCCTTTCAAGGGTCCACAAAACCAACATACCCAGAGGCTGG
This sequence comes from Pteropus alecto, assembly GCF_000325575.1. Lineage (NCBI taxonomy): Eukaryota > Metazoa > Chordata > Mammalia > Chiroptera > Pteropodidae > Pteropus > Pteropus alecto. Next base: position 581,167 of record NW_006440131.1, read on the forward strand.
CACTCTACCACAACAGAGCAACCTCTGATTAGTCTTATAATTGGAACACACAAAGGGTGTTCTCAACAAGTACACAAGCCTGCTAGGGAAAATCCCACTCCATGGGGTCAGCCCCCACATAGCAACTCATACTCTGTGGGTGCAGCCAATTCTCACAGTCAGCTTAAGTGTTAATTCCATCCACTGATGTACTAATACTAATAAAGACTTAGCTACAACAGAAGATCACACACAACCAACACAATGATCACATCCAGGGCCCATAGCACAGGGGATTAGGGAGAATATGCCACTGGGCCACACAGGACACCTTCCACATAAGGCAATCTGGCCAAGGCTGAGAGACGAAAGAAATATTCCTAACACATAGAAATGAACACAAAGAGGCTAATAAAATGAGAAAACAAAGAAATATGCCACAAATGAAACAATAGGAAAAAACTCCAGAAAAATAAGACAAATGAAATGGAAGTAAGCAACCTATCAGAAACAGAGTTAAAAATAATGGTTATAAGGATGCTCAACAAACTTCGGGGAAGAATGGATGAGCACAGTGAGATTCTCAACAGAGAGATAGTAAGCATACAAAAGGACATAGAGACAGTGTGTAACTTTAGAGAAACATGGAGCAAAAAGTAAGTAAAGTCACCTGGAATCTAGATGAACAGAAGCACTACAACTAGGGAGAGAAATATTAATCAACCAGCAACGATATAATGTAAGATGGGACAAAGACATGAGGCTTCAAGGTCCCAAGTAGCTGACTAGGACACAGAGACTGCAGCAGTGTTAACCTGCAGACACCTGTTAAAGGGGCTGGAGGCGAGGAGTGAGGGCTGGAGGCGAGGATTTCTCCTGGTAAGAAGTGCCTGTGGTATCAATTGTTCCTCTGTTGAGCCCTCCTTGTCACGGTATGTAGACTCAGAGCTGCCATAGCTGAGACATCATCAAACTGGATAGCAGAGGTCACTCCACTCAGAGGATTTCCTTAAAATCCACTGCCCCCAACTCATAACCACATGAGCCATGTCCAGTCATGTTCATGGCGATTCCAGTGCCCCTTGCTATGCAACACCAAGATTCATGTTGGTGGCACTGGCCTCTGTTTCTGGCTTGGTTTCTTGAGGTAACTATAAGCATAGCATCTGTGGATTACTTGCTGAATCTTAACAGGTAGCCCGAGGGGCACGGGCTAGGGCTAAAGTTGACCTACTGCTGACCCCCTCTCAGGACTGTGCCATTGGACATCTACTACAGAAAGCCACACAAATAAGACCAGGAGACTTAGGAGCTTTGCTCATGACATAGAAATTGACACAGAAAAGCAGCCAAAAAGGGAAGACAAAGAAGCAGAAATCATATATGTGAACAGAATAGAGATTCAGGAATAATGGAGTCAAACAATCTAACAGATGCAGAGTTCACAACTCTGGTTATAAAGATGCTCAATGAATTTAGGGGAAGTGTAAGTAAATTCAGTGAGAACTTAAACAAGGGATAAAAAACATAAAAATGGAAATGGAAATTATAGAAGAAAACCAGTCATAAATGAAGAACACATTATCTGAGATGAAACATATATTAAATGGAATAAACAAAGTGAATAAAGAAGAGGATCAAATGACCAATATAGAGGATGGAGAAGCCAAGGACACTCAATCAGAATGGCAAAAAAAGGAAGCCGAGACTATAATAATAGTTTAAAGAGCCTATGAGACAAAATTAAATGTAAAAGTATATGTGTCATAGGGGTATCTGAAGGAAAACAAGACGTTGAAGAGCTATTTGAAGAAATAATGATGAAAAACTTCCATAACCTGGTGGAGGAAACAGACATACAACCCCAGGAAGCTCATAGAGTCCCAAGAAAGATGCATCAAAAGAGGTCCATACTAAGACATATCATAATTAAAATGCCAAAGGTTAAATACAAAGAGAGAATCTTAAAAGCAGCAAGAGAAAAATAGTTAGTTCCCTACAAAGGAGCACCCATAAGACTGGCAGCTGATTTCTCAAAAGAAAGTATGCAGAACAGAAGGGCTTGGCACAAATATTCGACATGATGAAAATCCAGGATCTACAATCTAGATTACTTTATCCAGCAAAGCTATCATTTAGAGTTGAAGAACAGATAAAGAGCTTCCTAGACAAAAATAAGCTAAGGTAATTTATCAACACCAAGCCACTATCGCAGAAAATGTTGAACGGACTTCTTAAAACAAACAAACAAACAAACAAACAAACAAAAAACATGTATCAAAAGCAGGAATAAAAAGTGGTAATAGCTATATTCTTATCAATAAGTACCTTAAATGGAAAAGAACTAAGTGCTCCAACCAAAGATAGAGTGGTTGAATGGATAAGAAAACAAGACCCCTACATATGCTGCCTACAAGAGACTCACTTCAGATTAAAAGACACACACAGACCAAAAGAAGAAGATGGAGAAAGATATTGCCTTCATGGACCTGGAGGGTACTGAGCTGAATGAAGTTAGTCAGGTAGAGAAAGGCAAACATCACACGATTTCACATACATGTGGAATCTAAAGAACAAAATAAACAACAACAACAACAAAAGCGAAAATAAACTCATAGATACAGAGAATATTTTGAGGACTACTAGATACAAAGGGGTTGGAGGGACAGTGAAAAAGTGCAAAGAAATTAAGAAGTACATATGGATAGTTAGAAAATAGACATGGAGATATAAAGTGTAGCATAAGGAAAATAGTTAATAATGTAATAAACATGAAAGGGAGAAGAAGGTATTAGATTTGGTGGGGTGACCACTTTGCGAGTTATGTGGATCTCTGATTACTAGGTTGTACAACTGAAACTGATATATTATTGCATGCCAACTACAATTGAAAAAAAAATTATTGAACTGTACGATGTAAATATGTTCAACTAATTGTCTATTTTATTTCAATAATGAAGAGGCAAAATTAGAAAAAAAAAAAAAGATTAATGAAACCGAGAACTGGTTCTTTGAATGGATAAATAAAATTGACAAACACTTAACCAGAATTATCATGGAAAAAAGAGAGAGGACTCAAATAAATAAAATCAAAAATGAAAGAGGAGAAAAAACTATGGGCTCCACAGAAATACAAAGGATTATAAGAAAATATTACAAACAATTATATACCAACAAATTGAACAATCTGGAAAAAAACATTCTTAGAAACACACAATCTCACAAGACTGAGTCATGAAGAAAGAGAAAATCTGAACTGACTGATGCCAGTAACAAAATTGAATCAGCAATCAAAATCTTCACACACACACACACAAAAGTTCTGGATCAGATAGTTTCATATACAAATTTTACCAAACATTCAAAGAAGAATTAATGCCTATTCTTCTCTATTTCAAAAAACTCAAGAGGAGGAAGGATCCCTACCTACTTTTAAGAGGCCACCATTACCTTGATTCCAAAACCAGACAAAGACATTACAAAAATAAGAAAACTATAGACCAATATCTCATAATCTTTGATGCAAAAATCTTCAACAAAATATTAGCAAACGAAATTCAGCAACACATTAAAAATATTACACACTATGATCAAGTTGGATTTATTCCTGGGATGCAAGGTTGGTGCAATACCCACAAATCAATTACTGTGATACACCACATTAACAAATGAAAAGATAAAAATCATATGATCATATCAATAGATGCAGAAAAGGTGTTCAACAAAATCCAGCATTTATTTATGATAAAAACTCTCAGCTGAGTGGGAATAGAGGGAACATCCCTCAACACAATAAATGTCATATATGACAAAACTACAGCTAACATCAAAATCAGTGGGGAAAGGCTAGAAGCATTTTCATTAAGCTCAAGAACAAGACAAGGATGCCCACTTTCACCACTCCTCTTCAACATTGTATTGAAAGTCTTAGCCACAGCAATAAGACAAGAAAGAGAAATAAAAGATATCTGAATTAGAAAGGAAGAAGTAAAACTCTTATTATTTGCTGATGACATATTACTATATATAGAGAACACTAAAGATTACACCAAAAGAAACTGTTAGAACTAATCAACAAATTCAGTAAAGTTTCAGGATACAAAATTAATGTTTAGAAGTCAGTGACATTTCTTTACACCAATGATAAACTTTCAGAAAGAGAAATTCAGAAAACAATCCTATTTCCAATTGCATTGAAAATAATAAATTACCTGGGAATCAAATTAACCAAGGGGGTAAAAGACCTGTTCTCAGAAAATTATAAGTCATTGAAAAAAGAAATTGAAAAAGATACAAGAAATGGAAGCATATACCGTGCTCATGGGTAGGGAGATTCAACATCATTAAAATGGCCATACTACCCAAAGCAATCTATAGATTTAATGCAATCTCTATCAAAATACCAATGGCATTTTTTCAGAGAGATAGAACAACTAATCCTAAAATTTATATGGAACCATAAAAGTCCCTGAATAGCCACAGTGATCTTGAAAAAGAACAAAGTTAGAGGTATCACACTACCTGATATCAAACTATACTAGAAGACTACAGAAATCAAAACAGCATGGTACTGGCATAAAAAATAGATACATTGAGCAATAGAACAGAATAGAAAGCCTGGAAATAAATCCACGCCTATATGCTCATTTAATAAATGACAAAGGAGGCAACAATATACAATAGGGTAAAGACAGTGTCTTCAATAAATGGTGCTGGAAAATTGGACAGATATATTGTTTAAAAAAAAAAAGAAAAAGAAACTGGACTATCTTCTTATACCATACGAAAGAATAGACTCAAAATGGATAAAGACTTAAGTGTGAGACTCAAAACTATAAAACTTCTAAAAGAAAACATAGGCAATAAACTCTGTTATTGCTGTTAGTAATTTATTTTCCTGATATATCATCTTGGGCAAGGGAAATAAAAGAAAAACATAAACAAATGGGACTACATCAAACTAAAATTGTTTTCACAGCAAAGGCAACCATTAGCAAAACAAAAAGACAGATTATTGAATGAGAGAAGATATTCACCAATGACATATCTAAGAAGGTGTTAATTTCCAAAATTTATTTAAAAATCATATAACTCAACACCAAAAAAAAAAAAAAACTGTCTAATTTAAAAATGGGTGGATGACCTGAATAGACATTTCTCCAGGGAGGACATGCAGATGGCCAATATATATATGAAAAAATGCTCAAGGTCACTAATCGTCAGAGAAATGCAAATTAAAACCCCAATGAGATATCACCTCACACCTGTCAGAATGGTATCATCAAATCAAAGAACAAATGTTGGAGAAGATGTGAAGAATTTGAATTCTTATACACTGTTCATAGGATTGCAAATTGGTACAGCCACTATGGAAAACAGTCTAGAGGTTTCTCAAAAAACTAAAAATGGACATACCTTTTGACCCAGCAATTGCACTTCTGGGTATTTATCCAAAGAAAACCAAAACAATAATCTGTAAAGATCTATGTACCCCTATGCTCATGGCAGCACAATTTACAATAGTCAAGATATGGAAGCAACTTAAATGCCCATCAACATACGATTGGATAAAGAAGTTATGGTTCATATATACAATGGAATATTACTCAGCCATTAAACAAATGAAATCCTATCATTCGCAATGACATGGATGGACCTAGAAGTTATTATGCCAAGTGAAATAAGTTAGATAAAGAAAGATAAATACCATATGATTTCACTTATATGTGGAAACTAAGGAACAAAAACAAACTAATCAAACTAATCAAAAACAGACTCAGAAATATAGAGAATCTGGTGAGAGTTGGGAGGCTGACAGGAAGGGGTGAAGGGTTATAGAAGTACAAATTAGTAGTTGATAAATGAGCGCAGAATGGGGAGCACAGCACAAGGAATACAGTTAGCATTAATGTAATAGATACGTGGAGAGCCAGAGGAGAGAAAGAGCAATAGGGGGATCGTTTTATAAACTATATAAATGTCTACTCAATGTATTATATAGTTGGAACTAAAAATAAAATATAAAAAAATAAAATAAAATTATGCTATCCTTTCGTGTTAATTAATATCACTTTTTTGATTACCTTGAGTAGTACTTTAAAAAATAATTGTGTTGTTTCCAAGACGTAAGATTGAGAGGTTGCACAAGATTTAGCTTTCGAAAAACCGTTCATAGAAGTTAATCTCCTTCACTCATTTTTCTTCATTCTGTTTTTGTATCTTTAGAAGTCAAGTTAAAATGGAATATTTCCTCTTCTCTACTTAAGTCTGTTTCCATTAGGAATAAAATATTAAGGTTTGAAGAGGAAGAATACAAAAAGTGAAACCATTTGGAAATGCGAACTGTGAGAAAATAGTTTCCTCTTCTCTACTTTAATGAGTTTTTCAAATGATACCCCTTCCTGCTGCATTGCAGGGATTGTTTGTGGGTGAGTAGATATTTGATATACACACAAATTCAGAAAAAAAAAAAAAAACCTGGCATACATCATTTTATTTCTAATTGACAGTGAATTGGAGCCAAATGCCCTCTGATTCAGTTACATTTGTCATTTTTGGACTCCTTTATTGGCATATGACCTGTATACAACAGCTGGTCATAATTAGAAGCTTATGAACTGGATGACAGTCCATTGGCCATTAACTCTCAGGCACTGAGATTCAGGCAGTGACAGAATGCCTTACAGTGTACTAACTGATCTGGTAACTTGATCTTTCACCCCTTAGCACAAAGTTAGAATGACAACTTCCTCTCCAGAAGAAAGGATATTTCATATTAAGTACAATTGCTTGCAAATTTTTAGCATTTAGAAAGTCTGGCAGATACAAACAAACAAACAAACAAACAAACAAACAAACATCAACTTCATTGTTTCAGGAAAAAAGCAGATTGTGAAATCAAATGACCCCATGAAGGAGCAATTACCTTTTTCTCTTCTGAATAGACACTATCAGAAAAGCCAAATATGAATAAGAATTAGCTCAGAAATTAGTATTTCAAAATTAGATAAACTGCCTAGGTTATCCAATTAGAGATAGCTCCTAGTTTATATGTATGAAGAAAAGTAATCACCCAGAAGAAATTTATTGAGTACCTACAATGTACCAAAGAATGCGCTTAGCACTAGTGGGACAAAGATTAATAATATAGCATGTTGCCCACTCAAAAGGTACTTAGATACTAGTGAGATAAAATAACAAAGTAGTTTAAAAACAAATAACAAAATAAAATATTAGATAACACTTGGGTAATAGAGAAGAGATTTTTAACTATAGTTAGAGAAAACATATTTTCTCGTGTACCCGAATTGTTAGGGAAGGTTTTATAGAAGATGCACTCTGGAAAGATGCCTTCTTGGAGAAAGGCCCTATGGGTTTCCACTCTATTTGGTTTTGGCTAGAAAAACATGCTAAGGCCTGAAAATAAATTTGTAGCAGCCCCCATCTAGAGGCCTCACACTGCTTTTCATTTGTCCAGCCTGACTTTGAAATAGCTATTTTAAGAACTGGGAACACTTTAGGACTACTCCACAGTTCCCATTTCAGTATCTAAGGCAGGAATGTGTCTTTCAGACAACCAATAGAAATGCACATTTAATCTACCCTGCATACTTCTATCAAGTGAATGGAAACTAATATGACATTTTCTAAGTGAGGAAGGAACCACTCCATTATTGCATTGCTTATAATTAACTTTAACATCATTGTTCAATATTGAGTATTTGTAACAGCAAATACTGAGATTACTCTTCTAGTTGTAGAACTCATTAATAAGCTCATGAATCAAACAATACATTTCATAGGTTCAGAACCCTGAGTGATGGGTCTTATCAGAATGATACGGCTGGCTGTCACTTTGCTATTAATAACAACTCAAAAATGAAGATATTCTCTTCAAGTTTAGAGTCACTCTTTACTCTCAGGGATTCTATAATCTACATTATAAAAGCTACTTGGATGTCTTACAATGTGCTTCTAGAGTGAGTAAATAAAGAAAACACTTTTACACATTTGTGGTGCTGAAAGATTTGTCAGCAGTGCTAGGCTGTGGGCTGTCACCAGGCCCTGAGACATGAATCTCTTGAGGTCATTTTAGTGCTTGTGTGACTCAAAAAAGGCTGTGAACTGAAACTGAAATTTCAAAATGATTAGTCTGTGTTTGCTTTTAAAGTAATTGCTCTAACTAATCTAAGAGGATGACTGAGAGCCTAAAGTCCCCAAATGACTTACTCCATACACTGTGGAAAGCTCAGTAAAGCTTCAGCAGGGCAGCCAGTGATATTTAACTTTCTTATTCAAGTTGCCTACTAACTGAAGGCTCAGACATAAATACTGTTCTGAGGGGGGCAGCACATAATGAGCTCCCAAGAATATAGGTTGAGTAGTTCTAAAAAAGACTTAGCCTTAATTTGATGAGGGAAGCACCCAGGGGGCTGCACATCTTTAGCGGTCCACGAATAAAGTCTAAGGATGGTTTTATGAGTCTCCTTCCAATATATGAAACTTGTTGGAGACTGATTACACTAGCCCTGTTACCTAGGCTCTGGCTAAATTTTGGACTATAATCAGAATCTGAAATAGCTGCCTGACTTGATTCTGTGTGCACCCTTGTGGCTATCAATATTAATGGAAATCAAGAACTCAAGTAAAAATATACTTTCACTTCTGGCTTTAGAAGCACCCTGGATAATGCATGCGATTCCCTTTTTTTGGAGGAAACCTATTAGAGTTAATTCTACAGATTAATTAATGTTCTTGGATGTCAGAACTAAAGGCACCGTAGAAATCAACTAACCTGAGCAAACTGAGGCACAAAAATGATTAGCGATTTTCCCAGGTCACACAGCTAATTGGTGGCTGTCCAAGAAAGAGAATCTTGATTAGCTGACTGTCAGTTTGGTGAGTTTTTCTACTCTATTAAGGAGAAGAATGATACTATAAAATGGAAGTGCAATCACAGGCATCCAAATGTTATAGTTCATGGTATGGCTCAGTATTTCTTTGAGCAATTGAGCTTAAGGTGATTTTGATCATAACAACTTAAATTTGCAGAAATTTACAGTACACAAGGTGTTTTCAAAGTTATTATTTTATTTGGTTGTCCCAACAAGTCTTAAAGAAATATAGGACACGTTATGTTTTTACGTTTTTCATTTGTGAGAGGAGGGAATAAAATTCAGAAGAATGTGAATTGTGCCAAATCAATTACTCTTCAACCACAGTGTTCTCTTGAATCTGAGCTCAATACTCTTGCACCTTGCACCAGATAGTAAAGAAGTCCATCAAATATATGACCGAATTTTATGTTTTACCCAATCATCATAATTTTAGTCTATTTCATGCAAGTTTCTCTTAAGTCTACTCACCACCATATTTATAGTTTATAATGATGATAGCTAATATTTACTGAGACCTTTGCTTTGTATCAGGCATTGTTCTAAGCTTTTCAAATTTAATAACACTGGATATTGACAAAACTAACCTGAGATATTAATTCTATTGCTATACTTATTTTACAAATGAGTAAAATAAGGTACAAAGAAGTTAAGCAACTTCTCCGAAGTCACTAAACTAATGAAAAATAGTGCCAAAATTTGGGCCTAGCCACTCTGGACTCTAAAACATCCATTTACCTACTGCTGTCGATATTGTCACTCTAGCTAGCTAGAAGTGTAGTGGTATTATGCTTGGCACACTCCAAATATCACTCTGTAATATATGTTGGTTCAATAATACCAAAAACAAAACCCCTTTCATTGTTTTGCAGCTATCTATTATAGCAAGAGGCTGTAAGAGATCAGGCAATTGAGAAAAGAGCGGCTTTATTATCTAGGAAACATTGAGACCCAATGGCTCATAATGATTCTAAACAAGCCATTAGAGTTCTTTTATCAAATATATTATTTTATAAAATGTTATTAAGTAAAGTTGCATTAAAATAAAAAAAAAGATGACTCTAAAAGAAACATATTGTGTTTTTCCAAAACTAGTGCTCCACCAAATGTTATGTACATATACCTAATAGCCAATAATAGCTTTGAAAAAAAGTAAATAACACAGGGTTAGGGAGAATGCGGTCTAAATTTAACAATCATATATATTAATGACTCGCTTGTCATGACAAAATGTATTGTTATCAATGCACTTAAGTAAAATATAATAGCTATCAAATGGTGATTTCCATAAAAACATCAAAGATTATAAATTAACTGATAAAGGGAAAGTCTGAATAAATGAGAATTTCAGTTTTCTAAAGGTGTTATGGCAGAAGCAAGGTGCTCCTTAATAACACTGCCTTCTGATTTCACAGAATATGCTTACATAACCAAGGTAAATGATGTAAGTGAACACCCTTTCTCTGATTGCTTTCCAATCCTCTATTAAGAATGATGTAGTTTTAGCTGCTCCTGTCTATAATGCATCTGTTTGTAGCTTTCTGTTTCTCCTCCAACTCCCTGCCTCTTTTCCTTTTCTTCTTTCCTCCTTCCTTTTTTACCATTGTTCAACAAGTATGTTGCGAGTGCTAGAGATACAATGGTGAGCAAAATATAGATATTTCTTCTCTCATTTAGCTTAGAATCAAATGACAAATACTGATTTTTTCTTTCTTTAATCACACTAATGAATGTATAATTACAAATGGATGTAAATATTCTGGAGTAATATAACAAGATTTCTGACCTAGAAAAGGGTTGCTGGAGCTGTAAGGGGAGGTTTTACCTGAGGATGTAAATTTTAGTTATAACTTGAAGAGTGAGTAGCTGTTAACTGGGTGAAAGAGGGACATCAGATTGCAGGGCAAGGATAAAGACTGCTCTAAGTCCTTACAGAAGGAAGGAACATGGTATATTCCAAGAAATGACAAAATGTCAGTGTGACTGGAACTTAGAAAGCACATCTAGATGAAGTTGAATCTCTTTCCCATCCCCATTTAAGTACTTAGCACATCTCAGCTCAGTGAACTTAAAGACTCTTAGAAGTTGCTATTCGCTGTGGGTTGCGGTGGCAACCTGTGGGTAAAGGAGATTCCTGGTTGACTTTCTTCAAGTTTACTGCTAGCTGGAGTTCAGCATATCAGTCTGGAAGCTGGTGTAAGGGGAAAACCAGCAGTTACCAGACCCAAGCAAGTGTGCATACTGCAAGTCTCAGAGCAGGGCCACCAAGTACCTTTTACAGTCTGCATGTACCTCATGAATCTCCCTGTGACTAAGGGGAGATCCCGATGCTTAAGGAGGTATCACGCCTAGAGAGAGTTCCCTTGGGCCGATTCCATTCTTGGAATGACCCTCTGTTTTTTCAACTTCCCGAATTTCACTTGTGTTTGTCTGTTCTGGCTAGCTCAGATAATAATTGCATGATTTTGGTGAATCTGTATATGAGTTAAATGTTATATTTGCATTTAAAACTGCCATTGCACAATATAAAGATGAATGGTAAGATTCTAGCTAATAATTTAAAATTTTACTTTTTCTTTACTTAGAATAAAATAAAATAGAAAAAAAAACATGAAAATAGAGATTGGAAGAAATGGAAAACAAGCTTTATACTTTAACAACCTTAGTGATACTTTCTCTTACTTTTTTAACAAGAGTCTTCATATTTTATTTTCCACTGAATTCTGCAAATTATGTAGCAGGCCTTGGGTGCTAGATATTTTTGTATTCCAAAAATATTTTTGAGCTTTATTCTGAGATACAGTTAAATTACTTAGAAGCAGTTTGATCCTATCAGGTCTTGCTTTTAAGATTTTGTAGTTGAGACTGGAGCACAGCTCAGTCTAGAAACAAATATTCTCCACTATTGAATCAAGACCCTACTGTGCATTAAATTACTTGTGAATTATAAGGTTTTCCTATCTGGCTGTTGGGAAAAGTCACTGTTCCCAGCCTTGCATGAGTGTGTGTACCTTTATCAATACTTCTTTTAGGAGGAATTTGGTAGTTACCTCATTTGCATGTACTGACCAGTTAGTTCTCTGCTGAATACTTGAAGTGGACCCTCTGCAGGTCTCAGAAGTTCTATGTGCATTTCACTCCTTTCTTGTACTCTATCCTGTGAATTCTAGCCACCTTGATCTCTCTGGTCTCGGCTCTGTCTCCTCAGGGAGTCTGCAAGACTCCACCTGGATTCCTCTTCCTTGCTTTGCAGCCTGGAACTCATCAAGGTAGTAAAATGCAGTAATCATGGAGCTCATCTTGTTTTTTGTCCCATAAGGATCATCATCCTTCATTGCCTGATATTCAGTGTCTTGCAAATATTTGTTTTATTTTTTTGTCCAGGTTTTCTGGTTGTTTAAGGTGGGAAAGTAAACCTGGCCCCTGTCATTCTAACTTGCCCAGAGTTGGGTTACATGGTTTCTTTAGCAGCCAAATCACGTCATCATACAAAAAGTTCTGGTAAACAATGAAATACTATTTCTTTGGGGAAGGCCCTTATTAGTATTGATAGTAGAGACAAACAAGGATTATCACAACAGATACATAATGATATTGATTCCTGAGTCCACAGAGGGAAGCATAAAGTCCAAACTGGAAGCTTGGTTTCCATGATCAGGCTCAAAGAAATGTGGACTAAGCATAAAGGATGTGAAGTTTTCTAATTTATGCCTCTCTCTCAAACTTTCTCCCCTTGCTAGATTTCTATGTATGTCTCCCTCCAGTGCCTTTACTTCTTCCCAGAGATACCTAGAAAATATCAAGCTTACTAGAATTCAATCATGCATTTTAAAAGAATATTAGAGCATTTTTTATCTGCATTTTTTCTTAATGAATTAGAAATTGGAAAATGTATTATAGGATTGATTGCCTGAATAATAACTCCACAAATAAGAGTTGTAATTTGCCCAAGAATGGGATTAAAGCCAAAATCAGCATCAGGACATAAAACCAAGACTTTCCAAACAATCTTTTTAAATTTTTTTTGAAGAATTTTGACCATTAAGTTTAGGTGAAAGGTATCATATCAAATCCACTTTGAAATTTATCAATTGTTAAGAGTTAAGGAGGATTATCTATTAGTACACTTGCATTTGACCTGACTTTTTATTTTAATGTGCACACAACTGCAGATGTTGATGACAGGAGGAAGAGGAGACTTTTTTCATAAAAAGCAGGAGGCAGTAGCTCAGGCTTAAAAAAAAACTGCTATTGGAAATTCTATATGTTTGAGTTCCTAAGTAGGTACGAATATAGTTATAATCTGCTGTCTTTTTTTTTTTTTTTTTTGTTCTGGTCACAATTAAAGGTCATCAATTAAAAGTTAGACTTACCGATAAAGGACAAAGGGTGTCTTTAAAAAATGATTGGCTCTAGAATAAGCTTCCTTTATATCATTAGCTGCATCATTTCTTTAAGGTACTGTGCATCAATTCTGAGAAAGAGATAGAAGGTACAGTGGAAGAAACGGTTCAGCTATTCTGGTATTGGCTTAGCTCTCAATGTGTTTGTTTGTGACTGTTTCTGTTAACAAAGAAAATCAATCTATGCTGCTATCTGAGATCTATTTTTGCATCACTCCGAATGTGTTAACTGCTGGTATATATCCTAACAAATGCATGAAAGTTGATTTAAAAAAAAATCCGTTCATTTGAATTTGTAGCAAATTCTTATTAAATTGTTATGCTTAATATAATCACCACCACCACTGCCGCCAGAACCACCACTAGCAGCAGCAGCAGCAGCAGCAGCAGCAGCAGCAGCAGCAGCAGAAACAATAGCAGTAGCAGCATCCTATTTTTGGACATATATAATAAGCATGAACAATCATATAGACCAGCACAGTACTTTAGCCCAGCAAAACAAAGTTATTTGAAAACATATGGAATGAGAGTGTTTGAGAAATATATAACTCAGCTTGAGTCATTGCTTCCGTGATCTATATGCAATAGTTAATTTTGTAAATGGTGACCTTCATTTCGGCATGACCTTATTATGCATTACTCAATAAGCCTATTTTCTCAGGTTATATGGTTATTTCATTTCTCTGTAAGAAGATGATATAAATTTATGTGTTTAGAAACTTTTTTCATTTTAATGAGATAGAAAGCCTTGAAGCCATACATAACAGAATCCTTTAGATGAACTAAAAGTTTTGTATATTTTGAATATTAGATTATTTTTGGAATTTTATAATAAAGTGTTAAGTTGAACACAGTGAAAGTCATAAATATGTTGTCATATATGTTACATTATTATATCATGACTTAGAAAACTGGCCATTATCTTATTATAGCTGTTTTCTTATCTTTGTATTTGTTCCTTTCTGACAATGGGACATTATTGAGCCTCACGTTGGACTTGTTATTAGTTTCTGTTTAAATCACAATCGAGTTACATTGATGACTCTGGATTTGACCTCATTTAATGTCTAAGCTAGCTAAAATTACTAGAATTATCGATTCATTCTTTTCCATATGAACATAGCTTAAGAGTAATATCTAGAACATATTTGTGTATGTATATAAATTGTGCTACTGAAATGATTATTGACGGGAATGAATTCAGTCCATCAACTATTTACAACAAATTATTCCAATGAAATAAATGATTGCTTGACAGAATTGATGAATCATTCAGTAATTTGATGTCATATTGGCATCAGCCAAAACAAGGGACATAATCAGATCCTGGAATACAGATTGCCATTTGATTACTTTCTCTTCTTGTTGCTTTCATTTTGTTGGTGATTGCTGTCCATTGTGAAGATAATAATGATGTGACTGAATTAAATTACTCCTGGTTCTTTTCAGAAACTGAATATATTAATTTTTATTAAGATCTTAACATAAATACTGAGATTACAATATTTAAGAAAATTCTAATTTACAAAACTTTGAATATGTAAATGGGTGGAATCTGATGTCCCGTATAAAACTGAGGCAAAATCCCCTTTGTTTTGCCTGATAGCTGATGGACTATTGTCAAAGACATCCACATATGTTGCTAATCACTGAGTCAGATACTTAAAGCACAAATTACCATATGTTCAGCTGCTCAAGACTTGAAAGAACTGGCAAGATGAGAAGACAAATAGTTTGACTATGAACACTGAATCTTCACTGAGACTATGGCCATTAGAGTAAAATACACGTTTGTTTACATGGATACAGTTAATTTGGTCATTAAAAAGAATTGGAAACTTCAAAAGACAATCATAGTTGGACTAAGAAATTGTAGCTTTGCTGAAGCTGTGTCTATAGGAGAAAATATAATTCTGTTGTATGTAGCTAGTTAATTTGATCAATTTATACCTCTAGGGTAGATAAGGAAGTCCCTTGGTCTCAAGTCCAACTTAATTCATCTGCTCTTTTTCAATGGTTAATATTCAAATATACAATTACAATTTATTTCATGTTTTTATAGATTCAGGCTCCATATTTATAGCCTAAATATCAACATATCCATAGCTGAACATAATTATACATAGTTATTTTTTCAGTTTTACCAGCTGCATTAGCCCACCACATTAGTTATTTAGATTGTTCCATGATCAATTGAAAGAGTAGTTCAGTAATGTCATATTTTGCTTATTCCACCCTTACCCCGGCACCTTCTAAATGTATTCTGTATAAACAAAATTTTGCCTGTGTTCCATTTAGGGAAA
>NW_006440131.1:596968-638692 GCF_000325575.1 Pteropus alecto
GAGAAGGAGGAGGAAGAGGAGAAGGAGAAGAGACAGAGGAGGAGGAGGAGGAGGAGGAGGAGGAGGAGGAAAAAGAAGAGAAGGAGAAGGAGGAGAAGGAGAAGGAGAAGAAAGCTGGGAATTGTTGAGTTTAAGAAACCAAAGAAGTTACATAATGATCTTAGTGTCATTAATTGAAGTCCATCAACTTACTTTGATGTGATAATCTGAAAGTTTTCTGAAATTAATTCTATAGAATAAAAAACTGCTTTTAGCCCTCCCCTCCCCTCCCCAGCCTTTCCCTCCCTTCCTCTCTTCTTCCCTTCTCTTTCCTTTCCTTCCCTTCCCTTCCCTTCCCCTTCCTTCTTTCCTTCCTTCCTTAATTTCTTCTTACCAATTCAGATCATAGAATAAGCAATTAGATTTGTTCAGCTATTTAAGATGGCTCTCATTTTTTCAATTGTATGACTATATATAGTTGCCTATAAACCATCTCATGTTGATGGGTTATGATGTGTAAAATGAGAATAATATTAAAGTTTGGTTTTTGTTCTTTATTTCTGTGGTGATTTAATGGTTTTGCTGGAGAGGAAGTCAGTTCAAACAGAAAAAGGGGTAAATGTATTCAGATGTTTATTTACCTTCTCATTAGCTACTTTTAAAAAGAAGAGAGTAATCATATAAAAGACATTTAATTGTAATATTAAACTATGTCACTAGGATAATCTGAAGCAGAAAGAATTTATTAAAGTAGATAAAAACCACTCTTCTACTACACTAAAGTTTTAATTAACTTTTTAAATTGTGCCAAAAGGGTGTGCAATAATAGGTACCTTTCATAAATTCAAATACACACACGCACACACACACACACACACACACCAATATAACTAATGAATATAATTAATGTTGACCAACTAATTTTAGCCTATTATGTTTTTATCTCTCTTAGATAATTGAAGCAGAGGGTTAGAAATTGCCTCTTTGGAAGTCACATGATTTTTCCTAACAAGATATAAATCATTTTAGCTTCATACTTGACTACTCCATGTATTCTTCTCTACCTGAGGAAATGTAACAACTTGTAGAAGGATACACAGCAAATAGTTTATTAACAGTCACAGTTCATACTGTGACACTGTAGGGACAGGCTTGGCACACAGCCACTACATGGGGAACACTCAGAGCCCTGTAGCACAGAGAAGATGGATAAAGTTCTATCTAAGTGCAGTCAAAAACATAATCAACACTGGACAAGAAATTGTCTCTTCATTGACAAAGTCCCAATGTTGAAAAGGACTAAATATGTAATGCTATATCAGCAGTGGTGAGGGAAAAAATCAGAAAACCTGTGTCCTCAGAAGTTTCGGTCCTGCCTCAGCTATAGTGCACAGTTTTAATGACAACACTCTCATTAACTCAGCCTTATTGGACTATTTCAAACATTCATCATCTTATGTGGCTAACAGCATAGCTCATGCAAAATTAGTGGAGGAGGGAATGAGGAGGATTATAAAGGTCTTGCTGCTTAAGGGAGTAAAAGGCAGGTTGTCCTGAGCTCTTCATCTAGTCCTCTACATTTATTAAGGGCAAAACCATTTATCTTTCTACTCATAAGTGGAACAGATACAGTATCTCTCCCTCGGGCACCAGAGCGACTGGGGACAGCTAGATTAGACCTAGAGAACTGATGCAACATAGTATGGTGCGTTACTTCATGGAGCAATATGTTAGCAACACACTTTGATTCCAAATATGTTTAATATGGTTTGTTACACACACAAAGAGGGGGAAACTATAAACAAAAAGATTGCTATTGCTAGTTCTGTGTTTCTGAGCTGTAAGCTTTTTGTCAGGATTTTCACAAATGGACAATATGCACAAGTGAAATGGCTGGAAGCTTGCTTTTGGAAGGATATTTGTGAAGAAAACGAAAATCAAAAAGGCTGTAAAGGAACAACATTTGATATGTAGAATCACATTCTTTGATTTCAAATGTCAATCAGGTCCCAGTTTTTTGTCATTTTAGTGGTCGCTGTCATTTTTCAACTGTAGGATAGCTCTGTCCTGGGTTTCAAGCAGAGATTGTGTTGTTTAGCTTGGTCTGTGGTGGCTGGAACATACTAATTTGTCCTACTACATTTTTAATTTCAGGATTGATATGTTGGTTGTGCAACTGACTGTCAGAACAATTCTTATATGTAGTATTAAAAATAAGTGTGTGGTAGTTTTATTAATGTACCCTTAAAGAATAATGAAAACTTCAAATCTGCTCTATTGAATTCTGATGAAGTGAGATGCTTAAGAATGATGTTCTTTGTACGTGCATATTCTTCACTTAAGAAAATAAAAAAAAAAAAAAATTAGCCCAAAGAGGTAAAATCTTCAACAAAAATCTGGAGACCACTGTGAATTAATGCTCTTTTCCTCATATATTGAGTCACTATGCAAAAAATGGCAATTTCAGATTTCTACTTTTGTTTGAAGCTCAGGATAAAAACATTTTCTCTGTTTGCTTTTTTAAAATCCTTTATCTTCTACTTTGTTTCTATTCTACTCATTGGCAACATGCATATATTTAGAATGCTTTTTTTTTTTATGTAGCTTGCTAATGTTGAGAACACACAGCCACTCTATTTTAGTATCACTAAGATACATTGTTCATTAAAAAAATGCTCATAATTATTGTACTTATATTAATATCAAGAATGATGAGATCTATGACAAAAGTCTGTTTTTATTCTTTATTGTACTGGTCATTTTTGCAGGATAACCATATCCATAAATTAAAATTCTCTCTTTGTGTCTGTAAACATTTTTAAAGGAAAAAAGGCTTTTGTGGTAATTATATTGATATACCAATAAGTTGTATTTCACCATTTCTCTAAACTATGCCGTTGCTACACCTCCATCATATTTTAATCTGTACATTTTAATCTTAATTTTGTAGACATTTTATAACAGTCAGTGAGAAAGTAGCTTTTTATTTAGCTCTTCAGAAACAGTTAAATTCTTTGGTTTCTGGGAGGCAGTATTAGCTAGCTTTGTAATCAGTTCTGCTTGGGGTTGAAGCCCAGTTCTTTCACTTACTATATGAACTTGCATGAGTTAAATTCTCATTTCATCACTGTAAAAAATATAACAATGCTTACTTTGCTGGTTTGGTGTGAAGAGGGAAAAAAAATTGCCTTGCAGAAATAATAAAGTTTATAGAATAAAACCGTTATGATAAAAATGAAAAAAAAAAAGATGAATTTGCCATGTTGTAATCATTTATTTATTTTTCTTTGACAGCCAATAACATGTGATTTCTAGTTTTGAACAAGAGAAAGGATCCAAGGCAAGTCTTAAATTTTGCCTAAGGTTTTATGGGACAGTGTAGGTGGGGGTAAGAAAGGACTGAGAGGCAAACAAAATCTTTTTGAGTTACCTGTACATGTGGGTTTAATAGAGATGAAGAATCCACCATTAAGTGTCTATTGTATGTTTTTAATCCCCACAATATCTTAAAGAGGTAGGTGCTATTATCCTCATTTTTAAATGAGGAATGAGAATCTCAAAAATGTCGAACATTGCCCAAAGTCAGTTAGTAAACTGTGGTGCCAAGAGTTAAACTCATGTGTTTGATTTTAAGGCCAGTGTTCATTTCGATATAACACAAATGATTATTTTTTTCCCTCTTTGCAAGCTTTATGTTAAGCTGGGAGCCTAAAAACTATCTAGAAAGAGGTCATTAAGTACAAGTGATTGCAAAAGTGCAAAATACATATATTTGTTTAACTTATAAATAAAATTAGAAGCATTACTTCAGATTTAAAATTAAAAGGATTGAGAAAGTTAGGAAAGGGTGTAAACTAGATTTGTTAGCATGCACCTATAGGTCTAGATATTAAATAAGCTAAGAATAAAGGAAAGCTAGAGCTTATAAATTCATATCGTATCGATAGAGATGAGAAAAAAAAAAAGGTCATCGCATTAATTACAGCAGTCGTTCACCAAGAAAAGGGTCCTAAGGTATCTAAGGAAGCAAGAACAGACTCAGGATGAACAAAATCAAGATAACATTTGATCAAAAAAATATTAAAACTAGTCTCACAATGTAATTTTCATTGATTTCATTTTCTTTATTTTGCAAAGTAATTTGAGAATTATGATTAATTTTTATTTTCATGTAAGTCTAATATATTTTAAAAGTACACATTTAAATGTTTTGCTAAATTTCTAAGACTTTACTATATGACAATGCTCTCTGCAGGAGATCACATCTACAATTTCATAATATGTGAATGAATAAATATAGCATGAATACATATGGTTTCATAGCCAACTTTAAAAGAAGAAAACTCCTTGATATTCTTAATAATCTCAAAATATTTTTGTGATTTGTGTGAATTTCATAAAGATCTATGAATGAGATAGGAAGATATTATTGTACCCATTCACAGGAGAGGAATAAGTGACCCACATTTGATTTGAAATCTCACCCTTACAGTAAATCAGAAGATTCCCAAATTTACTGGAGCCTCTAGAATAACTGCCTACAGTGTCTACCTTGCTTGATGTGAGTACTCCTTCTAATAACAATATGTCATGTATTCTTTTCTGAGTCTAAGTCCTTTCAGAATTTCATTAATCATAAAAGTGTTAAAAGTCTCTTCCTTAAACTGTTTTTGCATTCATGAGATCAGCATTAGCAAAAGCTAGCAAAATTTTCTAGTAGAAAAAGTCATCAGAACAGAAATAGTTTAATCACCAAAATGGCTTGACAAGCATTATATACAATGCTTGCATCTGTATGTGTAATGTCAATGCCTCTTGGCAGGGTGGCGGATATAGTAAACTCTGTGACAAACTCAAATCCTGCTTCATTTAGAGTAAAATCTCATTTACTTCAGGTAAATGCTTCTTTACTTACAGGAAAATGGTTATTTATTCTGTAAGAGACTTAGTTTTAACATCAAAAGGAGATGTCTAGCTCACTTTTAGTTGGCTCTTCCAAGCCCACTCTCCATAGAAAGGTGTCCAAAAGAGACTACAATGGTATTTTTGGTGAGAAGAGTTTCGTACATACCTCCCTCCTCTTTGTCTCTGCCTGATCCTCTTAAAGTCACTAGGTTCCAGGTCAGGGTTGGGGGAAGTATCTGTTGTCTAATGTATTGAATGCCCTCTAGTGGATAGAGTTTAAAGATTTTTTTTTCTTAACGTGATGAATCTAAACACTAACCTTGGAATAGGCAAAATAATGCCTCCATATTTTCAAGGCACAAACTTGGCAGCTACTTTTTTTTCTCTGTGCTCTTCGAGCACATCTTTAAATAAATTTATTCCTGTACCATACTTCCTGTGTTTCTTTCTCTTTTTCCAGTTTAGTAAACAACAACAGGTATTTTTGCAAGTCTATTATATACACGAACTTTTACTGAATCAGTGAGGGATAAAAAGAAGTATAATGCATGGTCTATAGCTTTGTAAAGTTCAAATTTATTTAGAATTTGACATGTGCACCTGAAAAAAGAAAGCACAAAATACCTTTTACTGGTATTAAATGCTAAATGTATCCTTTAGATAAGGAAGGCTATGGTGTTTTAGAAGCAAATGATCATCTCATATTCCACTCCCTCTCCCCATGATTTAATTCTGGAAGAGCTAACAGAAATATCTCCATAGATAAGAGTAGAGGATTAATGGGTCATGAGTTGAGGAAGCCATAAAACTGAACCTTTTAATAACTCTGGACTCTAATAGTATATTTTAATTCTAAATATTTCTTTTAATATTAGAGTGTCGATTTTCACCTCTTGAGGTAGTAATGGCTCTGTATGTCTCTATAGTTACAGGGTAACTTAGAAATTCTAATATAAAAAAATGTTGATAGTTTTTAATCTATTTAGCACTAATTAAATAAAGACTAGAGTGGGTCAGGGTGAGGTTGGATGAGGAACTCCATACATACTGCTTAAGTCAACTAAGTGACTTATGAAAATCTTCCCAACTTCCTATTCTCTTCTGCCCATCCATGATCTGGAAAACTCTCCTTACTTTTATATTATAATACTTATACTTTTGAATCATTATTACTTGTGTATGTCTTTCTGTTTCACTAGACTAAGCTTTATAAGGTGTTTCCTACAATGTTTAGAACAAGTACAGGCATATGTTGAGACATGTATCAAACAAATATGTAGCAGACTATTTTATCATCCTGAATATTTATTTAATTTGTTTACCACAACTATTTGTGAACACACTAGTGGACTACTAAAACTTAAAACAAAATTACACATTTTTATATTAACGATTGAGATAAGACCATGTTCTAACTGCTTTTTAGAACATGGCAAATGAAAACAAAGCCAAATTAAGCCATGCAGTAAATTATCTAATGATTGAGATGAAGAAAATGGTGATATTCTTATGGACATTTTAATGTCAAAACTTCCCCATAAAACAATGTTATATTGTTAGTCTGAAGATAAAAGTGATCTGTATAATATTAGGAAATTTAAAGAAGCAAAAGCTGTGTGCTTTGAAAAATAAGATTTTTGTTTAAAATACAAAAATAATAGATGTGGAAGTACAGAAAATGTCATCTGTCTTTATATTTGTGACTACAAGGAAGCAAGGACTTATAATAATGTTACAACTATTGCATATGGATAAGTTTTATGAGAATGAACTGGAAAAAAGAATCTTAAGTATCTTAATATCTAAATGAATAAGAATATAAAATAACCAAAAAATACAAGAAAATAGGGAAGAAAGGAGGAGAAAGGAAGGAAGGAAGGAAGTTTGTTTAAATAGGGGCAATAAAACATGAGATTGATGCTCTAAGAAAATGAAATCTGTGTCTGATGCTTTTTTTGTTTCTAAAAATATGCTTTAAAATCTTATTCTCTTTCCTTGTATGAAAACGTTGTCTTAAAATATTAAACATTTTTGAAACATTTGTTCTCTATATCAGAGGTCCCAAACCCCTGGGCTACAGACCGGTTGGTGGTCTGTTAGGAATCGGGCCATAGAGCAGGAAGTGAGCAGCAAGTGAGTGGAACTTCATCTGTATTTGTAGCTGCTCCTTAGTGCTAGTGTCATCACCTCAGTTCCACCTCAGATCATCAGGCATTAGATTCTCATAGAAGCACGGTCCCTGGTACCAAAAAGGCTGGGGAATGCTGCTCTATATTACCCTTATTGAGGAATAATATAGGACATAAACAGGACAAAGAGTAGCCCTTGGTAGCATAAAAATGTGATTTCTCTGTTTATTCTTGCTCTTCTGTATATCTTCATTAAAAAGGAAAAGAGGTGCCCACTTTTTTTCTTCTAGTCTCAACAGATGCAAAACCCACACTGATAGTCACAATATTCAGCAGAACAAAAAGCCAATCTTATCTTTTTTGGTCAAAGTTGATAAAAAAAAAAATGCTCTAGTGGTTTCATCCTACTTTTTCTCTTGGGCCTACCTTAAATCTCTCTTAGTCTACTCAAGGGGCAGCAGTGAGAAGTTAGGAAGACATCTTTTCTATAGCATTAGCTTCTATGAGAGGAAAGGAAAAAGAGGCCATAAAAGGAAATTTAATAGCAAGAGCCAAGAGATTGCTGTCTTAAGTTAAGTTCTACTCAGAATTCCTTTATTCTATTTACTGAGAGCAACTCCACATGGTTCTCTTCCTTAATTTTATTCTTGAGAAGTAACATGATTATAAAAAGGTGGATATCCTTGAGTTTTCTAGAAGTTAGAATGTATAACCGCCTAGTATATCCCAGACCACATTTAATGAGTAGATTTGCTGAGGAGATAAAACTACTGTGAGGCCTAGTAGGTACATGACAAACGCTCTCCTACTTGAAGTCCAGTCAAACACATTGATCATTTTCTGTAGTTGATGTAATGCTTTAGTTTTCATGATATGTAAAATATGACCAGAAAATCAGTCTTGGAATAAAGTGTTTGTTTCCTGAGAGGTGTACTCAAGGAAAGAATACTGCTGTTCATAGTTAGACACCATGGAAATATAGTAAAAAAAAAATCCCCTCTGATGTCCCCTCTGATTATTTAGTGAAGGTCTAATGTTTCTATAATCATAATAAATTTTCTCTATTGCAGAAATGCCTGGTTGAGATGCAAAATGATGCTTTCAGCTAAAAATAATGCTGGATGCATATGTAGAGAATATAATTCTGCAAAAGCCCTTATGAATTTCTTACCAGATTTTCAACAACAGTTGGAAACAGAAAAGTATGACATAGTAAATGCACTAATAAGTATGAATTCATTTAAACCTCGGAGTAACCTTACTTTTTTAAAGGCGGGGATCCTATTCTTTGGCCCCATTGCATGAACACCATAGATCACATTTGCCAGAATATTCTAGTAATTAAGACCTTTCATAGAAAAACAAAACAAAAACACTATGTTTTAATAGTTTTGGGGCATCAAAATTACTAATCATTTAATTCAATGTTGAATTTAAAATAAAAGGCACATCAATGACATCAGAAACATGGCAGAGTAAGAAACATTCCCAGATCTCTCCCCTTGAAACAACAATAAGCTGAACATCTAAATCTCAACAAAAAATACTCGAACTGCACACCAGCACGTCTGAGCATGGGATCTGTGAATAAGAGCTACCATAGGTCAGAACCCAAGGAGTCAGGTGGAAGACTGGGAGAAAAAAAGAAGCTGCCTCTTCCAACCAGTCCTCCCTACAGGAGGAGGGGGAGGTGTAAAGGTACAGTGGGTTCCCTGAACAGCCCTGCCTGGGAAAGCTGTGAGCTCCACACAGCCAGCAGCAGTGCCTAGGCATCAGGGCATAAAGCATAGAAGTGGGGATGGCAGAGAAATAGAGACGCCACAGAAGCAGGGACAGTAGAGAAACAAAATTGATTATTACTGGCCAAGGTTGCAAAATGCAAGGCTGACCTGCAGCCCGCATTCCCTAAACCAGAGGGCCCCTCCCCGCATATGCTCCCAAACCTAATAAGGCAGAGCTCCAGGAGAATCTGAGCAAACACTACTGAAACTGTCGCTAACACTGACAGGGACTGAGACTGAGGGTAGTGAGCATGACTGAATATCTACAAGTAAAAAAAAGTCATTATTAAGACTTTATATAAAACAGGGATACAAGAGGCTTAGACGCCACCTATTGGAAACAAAAAGAAAAAAATGCCTTCTTTTAAACAGGCTAAAGAGAGACCTGTATATAATAAATCTTTTTTTCTGGAAAAAAGCAGAATATATTTCCATTAATGCTCAGGCGAAGAAATAGTCCATTAAAAACCATGAACAATCAAGGTGACAAGGTAGTTAAGAAAAGAAGAGAAAAATAAGCTTACAAACATAGAAATACAAGAATAAATGACAGAGAATTCAGGATGGTACTTCTGGAAAAACTCATTGAGATCCAACACAATTCATATCAGCAATTTCAGCAATTGTAAAAACAACTAGATGAACATAACGAATTCTTTAGCAAAGAGATTGAAATCCTCAAAAAGAACCAAATAAAATATCTGAAAATGAAGAACACACTGAATGAGATGAAAAATGAAATAGGAAGCTTAGAAAATAGAGTTGACCAAATGGAGGAAAGGATCAGTAATATTGAAGACAGAAATCTAGAAATAAATCAGAAGGAAGAAGAGAGAAACCATCAACAAGGTAAAGAGACAACCATCCAAATGGGAAAATATATTTGCAAGCAATGCCTCCAATAAGGGCCTAACATCCAAAATATACAAAGAACTCATATGATTCAATTACAATAAAAAACAAATGATCCAATCAAAAAATGGGAAGAAGATCTGAACAGGAACAGACATTTCTCCCTAGAAGACATAAAATGGCTAACAAATATATGCAAAGATGTTCAACATTGCTAGTCATTAGGGAAATGCAAATCAAAACTACAATGAGATACCATCTCTCACCTGTTAAAATAGCTATAATCAACAGGACAAGTAATAACAAATGTTGGAGAGGATGTGGAGAAAAAAGAATCCTCATACACTGCTGGCACAACTGCAAATTGGTACAGCCACTATGGAAAACAGTTTGGAGTTTCCTCAAAAAACTAAGAATTGATCTCTCATATGTTCCATCAATCCGTCTACTGGGTATTTGCCCCAAAGACTTGAAAACTCATATCTGGAAAGATGTTTGCACACTGATGTTCATAGCAGCATTTTTCACAGTGCCCAGGACATGGAAGCAACCGAAGTGTCATATGATAGATGATTGGATGAAGAAACTGTGGTACATATATACAATGGAATATTACTCAGCCATAAGAAGAGATAAAATACTGAGACAACATGGATGGAACTTGAGATAATCATGCTAAGCGAAATAAGCCAGACATAAAAAGTTGAAAAGCACATGATATCACTTATATGTGCGATATAAACTTCAATGCAACAAACGAAAGGGAAAAACTAACAGAAACTCATAGACATGGACAAATTAATAGTGGTTACCAGCTGGGAAGGGGGTCGGGGAAAGAAGGAGGTAGATGAGATAAAAGGGGTCAAATATGTGGTGACAAAGAAATCTAACTATGGGAGGTTAACGCATAGCATATATATGTATTTATTATTACTTTACATAATAATAAAGTATTGTGTGTAGTGAATAAAAATGACAACCATAAATACAGCAGCAATAACTGAAACAACTGCTACCATTTATTGGATGCTTACCATGGGCCAGGTATTGTGCTAAGAAATTTCCATAAATTATTTTATTGACAGCATTCAACTACATACTGATAGAGCTAAAATAGGTTTTGTTTCCTCAATTTGTTCTCCTCATCAACCCTCATACATCAACATACAGCTAGTGTACTTCAGGGGTTCCAGTGACAGACTTTGTAATACAAATAAAAATTAGAAAAATGTGGAAATTTTGTTAGAATAGTGACTATAATAATCTATTATATGTATTTTTATCCACTTAATGTTTTTTGCTCATGTGTATCTATTAACGCAGATTAATCAAATATTCCTAAAGGAGGTGAGAAGCAAATGAGTGAGGTTAAGTATTTTTATATAACAATAAGAAAGGAAACAATGAGGTAAATGAGAGAATGTGTGAAGAAGACGGGGTAAAGTGGGGGTAAGAAAAAAAGCTCAGTGTGTATTGAGTAAGAAACATCCATACAGATTCCAAATTTGACCAAATGTGACTTTTATTATGGACTTAAGGGTTTTCTTTAATATCCTCTTTCTTGGACAGCTACTGGATACTAGAATATGTCTATAAATGTATGGTAGTATCAGAGAAACAGATTCATTTGAGAAGTAATTAATCGTTTTGCCTATGCTTCCAAAATTTAGAAAACAAAACCCTTTTTGCATTTTGCATTCACTTAGTTTTTCATTATATGCTTACTTTCAGATTAGAAAGGAAATTCTGTAGCTCTAAGATCTTTGTAGAGCTTTAATTCTGAATTGTAAACCATTCTGAAACTTTTCTTTCTCTTTGTTCAATAACAAGAATCCCTGGTAGACACAGTCCCTGATTTTATTTTATGAGCTATAATGGTAGCTTGGGTGATATTTAGATCCATGGTATGAAATCTCTCACTTATTTTATTTATATTGTTTATCAGAAAGATAACTTCTTTTAGTTTCATTTTTAAAGAAATAAATTACAAGCCAATGGTATGGTGTTCAAATTAGAATTAAACACAACAACAACAACAACAACAACAACAACAACAACAACAACAACAATGAAATTATGCCTTCAACGTAACAATTCTTTGCTGTTATTGTATGGATGACATCGGCCAGCAAAGTTACAAAAACACAAAGACTTTGATCTACACTTTAAAAGCACAGGGTACTTTTATAGAGCCAAACTTTAATAGCCATGGAAGAAAAATCAAACCAAAACAAAACACTCTTTATAATTTACCCATTAGGGTGTATTTACATCTCTTTTTTTAGTTAGGCCATTTTTTCTCTTCTGATACTTTTGGGCCATTTCAGAAATGTGTCTCTCAGCTTTATAAATCTGAAGAGAAAAAGCAGCACTTCTGCAAAGTAACTAGGGTAAAAGAAGATGAAAGAAACATCTCTTCCTGATATTTGATTCACTGAAAATTTAACTCTTGGAGTTTCGATCAAAATGGTAAAGTAGGTAAATGCTGTGCTTGTTTCCTCTCAGAATCACATTGAAATTACAATTAAACTACAGAAAAAAAAAAAAAACAATCATTGAGAGTTACCTGACGTCTAAATGAACAGCAGTCCTATAACTAAGAACATACAGAAGAAGCCACATCAAGATGGGGACGGGGGTGGAGACCAGGAATGGAATGATCTCATACTCACGTGTGGCAGTTAAAAATTGGGAGGAATATCTTGGCTGTGAATGCTTCCCCTGAAGAGAAATGTTTCCCAGCCACACTTCAGGCTCCCTAGCCCAGTGTTCCAGTGCTGAGAAGAAAATTCTCCATTACTTCTGGCTGTGAAAACCAGCAGAAATTGTGACTGAGTGACACAGAGAGTGGCTGGAGTTCCAGGCAAGGCACTCTGAGCTCTAGTACTGGAGCAGCAGCTCAAAGGCATCAGGGACATACAAGGAGGAGCTAAGTAGTCTGGCTTCAGGACAAGGACTGAAGGGGCAGTTTTCTTCCAGAGAGAAGTGCTGGTGGAGGCCACTGTTCCTTTGTTGAGCCCTCCACCCTCCCGCTGGACAGACACAGGTAGTCGCCATATCTGAGTCTCCATCAATCTGGCTAACACCATTTGTTCAGCCCTAGTGATTCCCTGAGACTCCGCTCCACCCAATTTGCAGACACACCTTATCTGCTTCTAATGGGTTTTCCGTATGAATTCCGTATCTTGGTTCATAATGTGGATTAAATATCTCACAGAACCCAAACAAGCACCATGTAGCCTCGGCATGCCCTGAAACACTTGCTAAGCAGCACCAAGCCAGGCACTAGTGGAAATTGTCTTTGTTTTACAGCTTAGGCCCTCTCGGGCACTTCCAAACCTAGCACAAGTGGCAAACATTTGCATATTGCTTTATAACTAATACCTTGGGCAGGGCATAGGCAGTAGCCAACCTTGGACTGCAAAAGAGACCCTCCAAAGAGGCTCCAGAACCAACACAACAAATAGCCAGCTTCACCACACAGAAGCAGCACCCAACTATGTCCACAAGTGACCCACCAAAAAGGTGGACTGGGCAGACACCAGAGTCCTACTAAAGCAAATCTTGCTTTATAGGGTCAGCACCTGAACAACAACTCCTCAACTGTAGTCATCAGAAAGTCCTCACAACCAATTAGCCCACGAGTCAATCCCTCCCATTGATGTACCAATGCCAACAAAGGCTTAACTATAATAGGAGGGTACACGCAACCCATACAAAAGACACACCTGAATTACCCAGGACAGGTGACCAGGGAGACTGCAACAGTGGGCCCCACAGGACACTTACTACATAAGGTCACTCTAGTAACACTAGAAGACATAACAGCCCTCCCTGCCTAATACATAAAAACAAACACAGTGAGAAAGCCAAAATGAGAAAACAAAGAAATATGTCCCAAATGAAAGAACAGAACAAAGGTCCAGAAAAGGAACTAAACAACATGGAGAAAAGTAATCTACTAGATCCAGAGTTCAAAACACTGATTATACAGATGCTCAATGATATCAGTGATAACTTCAATAAAGAGATAGAAAACATAAAAATAAAGAGAGAAAACATAAAATAGAATCAGTCAGAAGTGAAGGATACAATAATTGAAATAAAGAATACATTAGACGGAATCAACAGGAGATTAGATGAAGTAGAGGATCGAATCAGTGATTTAGAAGATAAGGTAGCAGAAAACACCCAATCGGAACAGCAAAAGTAAATAAAATAAAAATAAAATGAGGATAGGGCCTCTGGGACAACATTGGTCATTAAGCATACTGACATTTGCATCATAGGGGTACCAGAGGAGAAAAGAGAAAGCAACGAATTGAAAATCTATTTGAAGAAATAATGAAAGAAAATTTCCCTAACTAGGCAAAGGAAATAGACATACAATTCCAGGAAGTTGAGAGGGTCTTGAACAAAATGAACCCAAAGAAACTCACACCAAGTCATATCATAATTAAAATGCCAAAAGTTAAATACAAAAAGAATCTTATAAACAGCAAGAGAAAAGCAATTGGTTACATACAAGGGATCACTCATAAGACTGGCAGCTGATTTCTCAGCAGAAACTTTGTAGGCCCGAAAGAACTGGCACAAAATAGTCAAAATGATGAAAAGCAAGGACCTACAACCAAGATTACTCTACCCAGCAAAGCTATCACTTAGAATAGAGAAAGAACTTCCCAGACAAAAAATAGCTAAAAGAGTTCACCACCATCAAATTAGTATTACAAGGGATGTTAGACAGACTTTTTTAAGAAGGAAAGTGATAAAAATGTGAATAATAAAATGGTGATAACTACATATCTATCAACAATTACTTTAAATATAAATGGATTACATGTTCTAATCAAAAGATAGAGTGGCTGAGTGAATAAGGAACCAAGACTCTTGCATATGCTGCATAGAAGAGACTCACTTCAGATTGAACAATACACACAGACTGAAAGTAAAAGAATGAAAAAAAGATATTTTGTGAAATTGGAATTTTAAAAAGCTGGGATAGCAATACTTATATCAGACAAAATAGACTTTAAAACAAAGGCAAAAGAAAAAGAAAAAAAGAAAAAAAACAAAACAAAGATGAACCCAGAAATTACACTCTGGTATTTATTTGAAGTAACCCAAAACACTAATTTGAAAAGGCATATGTGTTCATCTGTTCATTGCAGCATTATTTACAGTAGCCAGTATATAAAAAAAATCTAAGTGTTCATCAATAAATGACTGGATAAAGAAGAGGTGTTACAAAGAAGAGATGGTACATATATGCAAAGGAAAATTACTTGGCCATAAAAAAGTAAAATCTCACTATCTGCAACATGGATGGACCTAGAGGGTACTATACTGAGTGACGTAAGTCAGACAGAGAAAAACAAATGCTATGTGATTTCACTTATATGTGGAATAAAAAATAAATAAATAAATAAATAAAAACAGAAAGAAACTCATAGATACAGAGAACATTTTGTTTGTTGCCATATGGGAGTAGGTGTGGGGGTATGGAGAAAGAGGGAAAAGATTAAGATGTACAAATTAGTAGTTAAAAAAGAGTCATGGGGATGTAAATACAGCATAGGGAATATAGTCAATAACATTGTAATAATTGTGTATGGTGTTGGATAGGTACTAGATTTATCAGAAAGATCACTTCATAGGCCATATAACTGTCCGATCACTATGTTATATACCTGAAACTAATATAATATTGTGTGTCAACAGTAAATGAAAAAATAAAATAAAATTTAACTCTTTATTAGGTTCTTTAAGCCCCATTCCCTGCAAAAGAAACAAGTTTGACTCTGACATTCCATATATAGCACAGTGGCCTGAAATCTTTCCTCAAAGCAGAAAAGGCACCTAAAGTGTTGAACTGTCAAGATATGGAAGCAGTCTAAGTGCCCACCAATAGATGATTGGATAAAGAAGAAGTGGTACATATATGCAATGGAATATTACTCAGCCATAAAAAGTTATATCTTACCATT
This sequence comes from Pteropus alecto, assembly GCF_000325575.1. Lineage (NCBI taxonomy): Eukaryota > Metazoa > Chordata > Mammalia > Chiroptera > Pteropodidae > Pteropus > Pteropus alecto. The sequence continues at coordinate 612,602 of NW_006440131.1, forward strand.
TGTGACAACATGAATGAACCCAGAGGTACTATGTTAACTGAAATCATTTATACAAAAAAGAAAAATATCATATGATTTCACTTATATGTGGAATCTAAAGAACAAAATAAACAAACAAAAAAAACAAACAAAACAGAAACAAACTCACAGATGCAGGAAACAACCTGATGGTTGCCAGTTAAGAGATGGGTTAGGGGTATGAAAAGGCGAAGGGAGAAGAAAGTACAAATTGGTAGTTGTGAAATTGTCATAGAAATATAAAGTACAGCATAGGAAATGTAGTCAATAATGTTGTAATAATTATGTATAGTGCTAGGTGGATCACTTCATAAATTATATAAATGTCCAACAACTATACTGTACACCTGAAAATAATAAAAATAGCATTAAATGTCAATTGCAATTGAAAAATCAAAAAAAGGGGAGAATGGGAAGAGGAATAGAGGTTCAAACTTCCATGTATAAAACAAATAAGTCAATGGGATGTGCTGTACAGCATAGGGAATATAGTCAATAATATTGTGATAGCACTGTATGTTGTGAAATAGTTTCTGGACTTATCATGGTCATCAGCTATTTAGGTATATAAATGTTGAATAACTATGGTGTATACCTGAAACTAATATAATATTGTATATTAGCTATATTTAATAAAAATCTTTACCCCATTTCCTGTTTGCATCAAGAATACTCACCAGTAGTGCTTGTGGCTACAGAATTTACCTTGAGATAACTCGCAGATTACAGTCCTAACTTTACCCCCCAAATTTGCCATACATCTTTCATGCTTTTCAGAGAATTACATCAAAACAAGACTGATACAGTTGGAACAGCTCATTTGAACAGAAAACAGATGCCAAATGAACATGATCTGGGGAAAAAAAAAAAAAAAAAGTATTACAAAAGAGAGAACTGTGGCCAGATTCTGTGTTGAACTTATGGAACTGAAATGGTGTGACAAGGAGGTGGCAATGTTGTAAACATTCCACACTGGTACTTTGATTGAAGTAGACAACAGAAATATAAAGAAAACTAAGAAGCCATGTACATTGTAGATTATAACAAGAATATGGGAGCAGTGGAACTCTGCTGATCAGATGCTCTCTTCTTATCTAACTGAGCATAAAGGCACAAGTATTGGCATAAAAAATTATTTTGCCACATTCTAAACATTATGGTTCTGAACTCCTACATCCTGTTCGAGAAGGACAATCCTGAGCACATGATCAGCCATGTAAATTTCAGACTGATGTTGATTGAAAGAATGCTGGAAAAGCATCACAAGCCAGGGCAGCAACGTCATTTAGGTCATCAATGCTCTGATGTCACACCTCTGCCTGTCTGGAAGACAACGCCCTAAGAGTATACTACTAACATCAGGGAAACAGACTCCAACTGTTTGCTTACAATGTTTGTTCCTCGCAAAATGACAAGGATGGCAAGAAGATCTGGAGAGAAACATGATATTTCTGTGTGGAATGTGATGTTCCACTTTGTGCTGTTCTGTGTTTTGAAATTTATTATATGAAAAAAAATTATTAAATACTGATCATCACACACATTTCTGTTACTTTAAGATGAGAGATAAGTTCTGTTTAGAAATAACTCCAAGAACAGTTTTATATTTTATTTTCACATTGAAAACCAGTCAGATTTGCTTCAGCCTCAAATAATGTGTTTATGTAAAATTAATGCTATCAGCGAGCTGCACATTTTTTTTTCTAAATGGGAAATGGATTTTTTTTTTAATGAGTTGAGCTGCAATTCTACAAGTATCTCCCTGGCCTCTTCAGCAGAGAGCAAATGTAGGCAGTGACCAGAGTGGTTTAACTACTTATGAATCATCAGGGGTAAATGTTATTAACCTTCAAAAATATGCGAAACTTTTGTCTTCCCATTAAAACGTGAATTAATGTGAAAAATGTAATGTAAAATGTGAAATACATTAAAGTATTTCAACAAAATAATATGAAAGACACTATACACTATCAGAGGAAGTGATGCATAATGAAAGTGTCAAGGCTCCTAGGAAAAACTGAAGATTCATGGCAAAGAAAGAAGAAAACTCATTTTTTTTGTTGCTTTTGTAGCTGTAGTCACAGCATCAAGCAGAACTGTTTTAATGTTAAAACACTCCCTAATACCCCAAGAGCCCATGGTTTTCAGCTTGTAAAACTTAGTAAACATGTAGTTCTAGAAGGATTCAAGTGTTCTTATTCACACAGCTGATTTACAGCAGCTGGCTATAATGGAGAAAGAATCATCTCGTAAGCCTTAGGGCATCTCAGAGTGGGAGGAAATCAAAAGGGAGTCTTTTATTTCTGTTTTACTTACTCTTACAAGGAGAGTAGGACTGAGTAAAGGAAAGAATGCAAGGAGCCTATACAGATGGAAAAATAAAAGAAAAAAAAACATGAAGCACAGTTCCCCTACTTTTCTTTTTTCAGATTACTGGTTTTTCTTTCATTATTCAGAAAAAAAATAAATACATTTTTCTTCAAACTTGTGAATATTTATGTTTTCCCCCCTGGTCAGGAAAACCAGCTTTATTATGAAAAGTTAGAAGTGTCTGCAGAAACTACAAACAAAAAAGTACATTCTAAATTCCTTACAGCTAATCTCATTATAAATGTTAACGTTTCTTCAATAATAGTAGGCAAGAATATATTGAAAATACACAAACATAAAATTTTAATAAATAAGTGTTCCCCAACACAGTGAACTCCAGGTGCTTCAGTAGGAGCCTTTTGGGAAAGATTATTGGTAGCAGTTGGTGCAGGACTGAAGAGGTTGAACTCAGAGCAAATGAGAGTTAATGTGGTAAGTAGGGAAATCAGTTCAGCAGAACATGAACTCCAAGTCAAACAGAATGGGCCCAGCAGAACTGTCACAATGATAACCAATGTAAGCCGAATGAGAGACATTTTGAAAGGTCTCATAACCCAAATGCATATCTCTTCTGTGTGACAAATCTCACAAATGGAGGTAAATTACATTTACCCCATTTCGCTTGCTACACCTTCTCCCACTTTTGTGCTAAAAACAAAACAAACAAACAAACAAAATCAAAACAAAAAAACACACTTTTTTAATGCATATTAACTGCAGATATACTCTTGCTCTCGTATTTCAAAAGCGACAGCTAAACACCTATTAGAGGCACTACTTGCCCTGCAGGTTTATTCTCTTATTATCCATTTAAGCTGATGTATTTGTACACCTTATATTTCTGTAGCATAGCTTTTTTAATCCAGAAGGGATTTTGAGGGAATGTATGTTGTGTCAGGGGAACCAAGGACAAATTGGGCAAAATGAGACTCATTTTATCATGCAGGGGATGTGGCAGCTGAAGCAAAGAAAGTAGCCATCACTGATCAGTAAGTTATAAAACTCCAAACCACTCCTTTTAGAGACTGTGTTTACACCTTACATTGAAAATGTACTGATGGTGCCCTCTACCCTAATAGCAGTACTGTGACTTCCTGATATGTTGCTTTGGCCCTGAAAAATCAGGCCACATAAAACTGGAGTGCTCTATACTTAAGCAGCACCTTTCATCCGACAGACTAAATACCCTTTACAACCTCCGGTTCATTAACTCTCATAATACCTTTCTGAGGTGACATGTATAAACCCTATGGTTTATAGATGGGGTAACAGAAAAGTCAACAGCATAGTTAGCTGACTCGCTTAGAATGTTGCAATATATCTCTTTACGCAATAGCAATTGATTGTAGAGCCCTGGGCTCCAAGAATGTAGACATAACAATTCCCAGGGAAGTGTCCTGTGAACCTGAAATACCACTGAAACGGCATGCATGCAACTACAGGGGGAAAAAAAAAAACACTATTCTGCATCAACAGTATTATACAAGAGAAAATTTTGTCCATATGCATGAGTTTGATATTATTGCATCTGGCGTTAAGGCAAGAGTATCTAGCATCCTCAGTCTGATGAACACACATGGGCAGTAGAAGAAACTGGGAACATTCCAGGTCATGGCATGAGTGTGAAGTTAGGACACAATCCCATAGGCAGCACCTGGTACAGGGATCAAAGATTAAGAAAAATAAGAGCTGTTACCTTAAATCCCAAGACAGAGAGGAAGCCAATTTAAGAACTGAAGCAAATCTTTTATGAGACAGAAGAGTCAGTCATAGTTAAGCTATATGCATTCCCATCTTACCATCTGTGTGGTTTAAATAATAATACAGCAAATATAGTGCTTTGAACACTTTGGGTCTCTTATATCATCTTCATCTTCATCCTCCTCCTCATCATCATCACCACCATCATCATTATGTTTCTCATCGTTAGAGTAAGAGAGAATCTTTATGATTCTCCTCCCCATAGTCTATATAGTAGGCTACACAATCATGGACCAAAGTGAAAATTCAACTCCCTCCAAATGGTAATAGAAAAGAATATCAATTTCCTCATGATCACTTAGTAGACATTCCATTTTTATGGAAGGTCAGCAACATTCCCTTATCACCAATTCCCATTTCAAATTTATGTTCCACGTAGTAAAAAAATAAGATCTAAACTTGTATCTGTGGATAGTTTCTCTGGAGAGAAAATTGTCTTATTGGAGCCACAAAAAAAAAAAATAGTGAAGCTGCCTTGATCTTTAAAGAAAACATATCCTCTTGTGAGTGTGTCTGGTGGGAGGGGTAAGGAGAGAGTATAGAAAGGAGAGGAGAATTAAGCTCAACGTTAGCATGTCAGAGATGACAGTACGAAAATGGCTCCTGAAGATGCCATCTGATAGAGAGGACAAGAGTGTTGATCACATTTGTTACTCTGGTGTAATGCGTTTCGTTTCATATGCATGAGCTCTTTGTTCTCACTCCAATATTGACTCTCCATAGGATGAGATTATAGATGTCTCACCCTATGATAATATCTCTATTTGAGCCCAGGTTTTCATCTGTCACTGAGATAACTACAAAATGATTTAGCCAAAGTCCTAAATTTAGTTTTATATTTTATGTGTGAAACTTTTCAAAAGGTTTGAGGTTGATATTCACAGGAGACTGAAAGTTTATGCTGCTCCCTTTTTGTTGTTGGGTTTGCATTCACCAAGGAGTCATTTGAAAATGATTTAGAAAAGTTATGGCTCCAATGTTAGAGTGTAGCCTCTGGTGGCATTTGAAATTTTAGTAACATTCTGGAGTAGGATCAAACTCAAGTGCTGCACTACACTGGGCAGAACAAAACCTTCTGACCAGTATTACCAGTGACACATGCATTTACTGCATGACATCTCAATTACTTTCTCCTCCATGCTCTGTAACAGGGGACCACAAACCCTGGGCTGTGGACTGGTATGGTTCTGTGGCCTGTTAGAAATGGGGTCACACAGCAGGAGGTGAGCAGCAGGCAGTGAGGAAATCTTCATCTGTATTTGCAGCCACTCCCCAGCACTAGCATCGCCGTCTCAGCTCCATCGCAGATCATCGGGCATTAGATTCTTATAGGAGCATGGTCTCCAGTGCCAAAAAGGTTGGGGACCACTGCTGTATAAGATACAATCTATTTGAGGAAGAAAGTAAATGAAATATTTTCCCAACTTTGAATTTCAATTGGAAGAAAAATGAACTCAGGTTAAATTTTAAAAAGTCAACAGTGGACCTTTATTGAGACCCTGATGCTTACAGGTTTATTTCATTACTTCCTAGGTCTTTGCTTGCCTCTGCTTTCTGTGAAAGTTTCAGGTGATTCTGTGAAAGGGGCAACAGAACTGAGCATCAATATAAGAAAAGCACTGGCAAAGATTTCACTCATCCTCACCTATTCGGTCCAGTGTTGTCAGGTGTCCCCATAATTCTCATATAGTTGCCTGCATTTTTCATCACTTTGACTAAAAGGTGATCCATTAACAGTGTAACGACTCTTTAATCGATGAAGAATTTTATCTAAGATTGTCATATACTTAATAAATTGGGTTCTAGGACGTAAAATATTTGGAATAAAAATTTATAACCCTTTAACAATGCAGAATACAAAAAGCAGAGATATTAAAACACAAAGTCTTACAGAAGTCAAGTCATTTTTTCTATATATTATCCATCTCTTATCTATATTTTATTCTCCTGTATCTCATTCCTGACATAGAGTTTTTCTAATGTCCTTATCGAAGTGGTTGGACTTTAGTGGATTGGTGCTATCATTGTTTTACCAAAGGAGGTTGCTAAGGAGTTGCATTTTTTTTTTCAGCTGACTCTTAATAATCCATTTTCACATAATCAGTTGTCAATGCCCCAGCAGCATGGCCTAAAATATCCTGACTGGCCCTGTCCTCACTGCTGCATATCAGCTGCACTTCATTAAGGAGCTGAAATACCTCCAAGTGCATCGTGGGACTATAGAGTCTACAGAACAAAAGAACCCATAAAAAGCATGTCTAGCCTCTTGTTACTGAAGAAATTATACAAGCAGATCCCTTTGAGGCCTAGTTCTATCTCAACATTTATGTCTAAATTAACCCTATAACCCTATCCCTCAGATGACACTGCTGATTAGTTGAAAAGCTCTGCGAGTTGTCTATAGTGAGCAGTACCCTGGAGGAATTGCAGTATTACTCTTCATAAATATCAGAGCTGTTCCTTCTAAGGAGAACAGCAAATTGGAATTCACTTTGAGCAATCAAAATCTTCAGATTCCCCAAATCATATATATTTAGATCTCTGGACTTGATCACAAAGTACTAGGATCATTTTTTATTTTATATTATCTATCTAGTTTTTTTTTTTTTTTTTTTTTTGGTTAGTCACTTGCTATAAACTGAAGAGAAAAACACTACATGAAATTCCGTTCTGCCACTGGGTAATGCATACATTCTGGCAACCACAGTAATGGGGTATCTATTCCAACTCCGGAAAGCTTTATCAGGGGAAACAGATCTCCTAGGCATTTCAGATATTGCACTTTAAAGAGGCTGCCATGAAATATAGCCTGTTCTATAGTAACATACTGAGCATATAGGTCCTTGGGAAGCCAGATGGACATGGATATTGCTAGTATAAGGCTGATTTAAATAAGTGTTCCATGAAAATAGATTAACTCATGATAGGCATACATTTTTAATGTGTGCATATTTCCAATCCCGTTAAGACTCTCCATAAGGTACCGAGGAAGTAAAACTTTTAAAAAATATTTTTATTAAAATATAGCTAACATACAATATTATATTAGTTTCAGGTGTACACTATAGTTAGGAAACATTCATATACTTAAGTGATCACCACGATCAGTTCAGCAACCATCTAATACTGTACGATACCATTACAATATTATTGACTATATGCCCCATGCTGTACACTGCATCCCCGTGATTTATTTGTTTTATATCTGGAAGTTTGAATCTCTTATTCCTTTTTACCTTTTCCCACCTTTTTTTGATTTTTCAATTACAGTTCACATTCAATATCGCTTTATATTATTTTCAGGTGTACAGCATAGTGGTTAGACATTTGTGTGTGTGTGTGTGTGTGTGCATTTGTGTGTGAGTAGATGTCCATGCTAGTACATGAGATAATTTCTTAGATGGTTATCAAAAAAAGAATTACCAAAAAAAAAAAAAATAAAGTCAATCTCAAGAATATAATATGTACAGAAACAAAATCAGGGAGAAAAATAATGGCATCCTATTTGGAGGGATAAGAATTTTTTCTTTACTCAAAATGATGTTCTTGAACCATTCATGTATTTATTTATCAATTCATTCACTCCATAAATATATATATTTATGACATGAGCTATGGTTGGGAACAAAATTTCTAAGTACCCTGTCCTCATAAGGCTTACCTTTTCCAGAATCATGGTGGAGTGAGAGAATTCCCCAGACCTCTCCCCTTGAAACAACAATAAGCTGAACATCTAAAACTCAACAAAAAATGTCCAACTTGCACACCAGCACATCTGAGTGTGGGATTTGCAAATAAGAGCTACCACAGATCAGAAATCCTGGAATTGGGTGTAGACTGGGAGAAACAAAGAAGCTGGCTCTTGCAGCAACCAGAGCTCTTTATAAGAGGAGAATGAGGAGAGAAGGTGCAGCAGGTTCACTGAAAATCCCTGCCTGAGAGAACTGTGAGATTAAAACAGTGGCAATGCCCAGGAATCAGAGCAGAACACAGAGAAGTGGGGATGGCAGAAAAGTGAGGATGACAGAGAAGCAACAGTTGATTATTACCAGCCTCAGTTGCAAAATGTGAAGCTGAGCCACAGCCCTTATTCCCCAACCCAGAGGTCCCCTCCTCCCATATCCTCCAAGACTGAACATGGCGAAGCCCCAGGGGAATCTGAGGAAACACTACCAAAACTGTCGCTAACACTGACAGGGACTGAAACTAAGAGTAGTGAGCATGACTGAATATTTTTAAGAAAAAAAGAACATTTTAAACACTTTCTATAAAGCAGGGATCTAATAGGCTTTGACCTACTGGAAACCGAAACAAACAAACAAACAAACAAACAAACAAATAAAAACACCTTCTTAGCAATAGGCTAAAGGAAGACCTGTATATAATAAATCTTCCTGGGAAAAAAAGGCAGAATAAACTTCCATTAATGCCCAGACAGAGAAATAGTCCATTAAACACCATGAACAACCAAGGTGACAAGGTAGCTCATAAAGGAAGAGAAAAATCTCCAGAAAGCGAGTTTAAAGTCATAGAAATCTGTGACTTAAATAATGGAGAATTCAGGATGGTACGTCTGAAAAAACTCAATAAAATCCAAAATAATTCATAACAACTATTTCAAGAACTGAAGAACAAAAACAAAAACAAAAACAAAACTAGATCTGCAGAATAGGATTTTTTAGCAAAGAGATTGAAATCCTCAAAAAGAACCAAATAGAAAGTCTGAAGGTGAAGAACACACTGAAAGAGATGAAAAATGAAGTAGCCAGCTTGGGTAATAAAGTCAACCAAATGGAGGAAAGGATTACTGATATCAAAGACAGAAATCCAGAAATAAATCAGAAGGAAGAAGAGAGAAATCGAAGAATGAAAAATAATGAGAGAGAAATACAAGAACTAGCTGATACCATCAGGAGAGGAAACATAAAATAATGGACATTCTTGAAGGGGAGGAAACGGAACAGAGATTAGAAAGCATTTTCAGACAAATAGCTGACAAGAACTTCCCAAATCTAATGAATGAACTGGAGCTTGAAATTAAAAAAGTCAACGGACCACCCAATTATCTCAACCCAAAAGACACATTGTATTAAAATTTTCAAAACTCTAAGACAAAGAAGGATTTCTCAGGGCAGCCAGGGAAAAGAAGACAGTAACCTATAAAGGACAACCCATTAGACTATAATAAGACTTCTCAGCACAAATCTTACAAGCCAGAAAAGAATGGAATCAAATATTCAAACTATTTATTGAAAGGAACTACCAGTCAAGAATAATGTATCCAGCAAAGCTCTCCTTTACATATGAAGAAGAAATAAAGACCTTTCCAGACATACAAAAAATTGAGGGAATTATTCACTATGAGGCCTGCATTACAGAAAATACTGAAAGGGCTCAGCTCACCTAAAACAAAATGATAAAAAATATATATAACTACAAGTAAGGAGACTAGCAGGCAAATAGAAGCAGAGGAGTGCAAGCCTTACTAAGAACAGGGCATTATAAGCTTAAACAATAAGAGGAGATTTGCTATTTCAAGACAGTAATGAACGTTCAGCATACATAGGGATAAATTGAGGCAATAACAACAGAAAAGGGGAGGAGTCAAAGATCCAAATTCGCAAAGAGGAATGGAGATAAGGCACGTGCAGAACAAAATGGACAGATATATATCTATCCTATTCTTTATGTATTTGTAATGATAACTGCACGTCAAAGATTCAGAACTGCAGTATATAACATAAAACAAGAAAGACCAAAGGGAAAACCCACAAAACTCAACCAAAATAAAAAGAACAGAAACACAAGGACAAGGAAGCAATGGAAACACCAAGCTACCAGTATGTAAAGGATAAAATGGTCATAGGAAACCTTATATTTCAATAATCACTCTAAATGTAAATAGACTGAACTAACCAATAAAAAAGCATGAGTCACAGATTGGATCAAAAACAAAACCCAACCATATGCTGCCTCCAGGAGACACATCTCATTTCCAAAGGCAAATATAGACCCAAAGGTTTACCTTTTCCTTGGGGAAACAGATAATATACAATAAACAGATCAATAAGATGATTACAGATTATGATAGGTATTCTGAAAGAAACAAAAGAGGGTGATAAATTAAAGAGCAGCAGAGCCTAGAGTAGGAGCAGGAGGTAACTTGTAAGCTGAAGTGTGAAAAATGAGAAAGAGCCAACTTCACAAAAAGTGCAGGGGAAAGAATTCCAAGCAGAGGTAACACAGAGCTGGTATTAATCAGTATGCTGAGAAGGTTTATAACCTGTTTGTAATGTGAATAGAATAGTTATGAGATAGATATATAGAGAGAGAGAAGGAAGAAGGAAAGGAAAAAGAAGCAGTGCTACATTATCCAGAACTTTTTTTGCAATTGTAGAACCTATTCCTCTAGCTTCTGGGAATATTGTGAGCAGACATCTCTCAGCTTTCAGTTCTCTTTAGAACTGCCTTGGTGTTGTCCAACCTGTACCCACTCCCAGAGGAGCTTACCATCTAGTGGTGTGGGGGGCAGGACAGAAAAGACTGGCTCCTTCACCCAACTTGACACAACTTTGAAAAGCCATATCTAATTTTAAAATTCACATTGTCATCTAAAAACTTCCCTGAGGCTACATCACAACCAAACTTCCCAGTTTTCCTTCTATCCCCTTTCTTGGGTGGAAATCCTAAGAGCACTCTCCAATAAGTCTCCTGTATTATAGTCTCTGCCTCAAAATTTGTATCCTGGGAACCCAATCGCATGCCTTGTCCCACCAAAAATTATTTTGTTGGCCTTAGAAGTTGCTACTTCACTTTTGTTTTGAGATTGGTTGCTATATAAATTATTTAAAGATATCTCAATTTGATCAGATTTTGCACTTACATTCACATAGAATGCAAACATTTTTGAAGTAAATTTTTCACTATAAAATATAACAGTGATACAAAACACACATAAAAGTAGCTCAATAAAATATTATGAGGCAAAAGCCCTTGTAACCATCATCGAGGGCAAAAAATAAAATTTTATCTGCCACCAAGATGCCCCTTCATGAGTCTCATTTCAATCTCAACCCACCTCCACCCCAAGTAACCACATAAGTAAAACAATTTCTCACATTTTGTACTTTTATTAAACAATCATGAATCTCTAAATATAATTTAGTAACTCATTTTTCTTTTCAATTGGTATGTCTTTTAAGTCTCTTTTAATATACATATTTCTTCTTTATTAAAAAAAAATCCTAAATTTCTGGTCAAGATGGCAGGCTAGGTGAACACTGTACTTGCCTCCTCTCATGACCACATCAAAATTACAGCTAAATTATAGAACAATCATAAATGAAAATTGCCTGAAGTCTAGCTGAATAGAAGTCCTACAACTAAGGGCATAAAGAAAAAGCCATCTCTAGACTAGTAGAGGGGCAAAGATATGAAACAAACAGGTCCCACATCCATGAGTGGTAGTTAAAAATCAGGAGAGATATCTTGGCTGCAGAGGTCCCCTGAGTAGTGAGGGGTCTCAGAATCTCACCAGGCTTCTCAGCCTAGGGTTCCAGCACTGGGAAGAGAAGTTCTCATAACTTCTGGCTGTGAAAATCAGTGGAGATTGTGGCTGAGCAAGATAGAGGACTGCTGGAATCACAGGCACTCCCCTTAAAAGGCCTGTGCACAGACTTACTCACTGACAAACTCACTCACTCTGAGCTCCAGCACTGGGGCACCATCCCGAAAGGCAACAGGAGCATATGGGGGCAGGGACTGAATTGGGTGGATTCAAGATGAGGGCTGGAGGGGCACCTTCTTCCAGATAGTTCTGGTAGAATCCATTGTTTATTTGTTGAGCCATCCTTGCTTCCCAGCATGCAAATACAAGTGGCCGCCATATCTGAGACTCCATCAACCTGGCTAGCACCATTTTCTCAGCGCTGGTGATTCCCTAACACTCCACCCCATGCAAATTGTGAGCCCATCGAAGCCGCTTGCTGTGGCTTTTTCATACAAGTAGCCTGTCTTGGCTCATGCTATGGATTATCCTAAAATCTCTCAAAGGTTCACAAACCCCAAATAAATAGCATCTGGACTTGAGTGCCCCATACATCTTGCTGAGCAGCCACAGCATTGATAATTGCTAGCTTCAGTTTTTCACTTGCCCTCTTGAAGAATCTCCAAGCCCAGCTCAGGTGGTGGCCATCGGTATATTTCTTGATGGCTCATGATAAATGGCCCCAGAAAGGTCACAGGCTTCAGCTAAACTTGGCCTGTGTCAGAGCTCCTCCTAGAAGGCCCCAGAGCCAGCATGCCCAGTGGCCAGCTTATAACCAGGCTGGAGCAACACCTTGCCATCTCCAAGAATGGCATACTGAAAAGGAAGCCCGAGCAGGCAGAATAACCCTGCTAAAGCAAATCGTGATCTGTATGGTCAGCTCCCTGCACAACAGCTCCTCCATTGTAGTAACCACTAGTCCTCACAACCAATCAACTTGAGGGTTAATATCTACCATTAATGTGCAAATAACAACCAAGGCTCAACTACAACCAGAGGGGACACACAACCTATACAAGGGATGCACCTGCAGCATCCAACTCAGGTAACTAGAGAGACTGTGACACTGGGCCTCACAGGATACCTATTACATAAGGCCACTCTACTAAGACTGGAAGACATAGCAGCTCTACATAGCAGCCAGCATGGGAAGACAAAAAAAAGTCCCAAATGAAAGAATAGAACAAAAGTCCAGGAAAAAAAATCTAAACAAAATGGAGACAAGTACTCTACCAGATACAGAGTTCAAGACACTGGTTATAAAGATACTAAATGATCTCAGAGAACTTCAACAAAGATATAAGAAACATAAAAATGGAAATAGAAACATAAAAAAAAACTAGTCAGAAATGAAGAACACAATAATTGGAATAAAGAATATATTAGAAGGAATCAATAGTAGATTACATGAACAGAGTATGGAATCATGGATTTAGAAGATAAGGCAGCAGAAAACACACAATCAGAATAGCAAAAAATAAATAAATAAAATTTAAAAATGCAAATAGTTTAAGGGGCTTCTGGGATAAATTAGGCATACTAACATTCACATCATAGGGGTACCAGAAGAAGAGAGAGAGCAAGGATTTTAAAATCTATTTGAAGAAATAGTGAAAGAAAATTTCCCTAACCCAGCAAAGGAAATGAACATACAATCCCAGGAAATACAGAAGGTCCCAAACAAGATAAACTCAAAGAAGCTCACACCAAGACACTTCATACTTAAAATGTCTAAGGTTTAGAGAACTTTCAAAAAAATGTATGACCAACGTTTAAAGACAAAGAGAGAATCTTAAAAGCAGCAAGAGAAAGGCAGTTAGTTACCTACAAGGGGGCACTCATAAGACTGGCAGCTGATTTCTGAACAGAAATTTTGCAGGCTGGAAGGAATTGGCACAAAATAGTCAAAGTGATGAAAAGCAAGGACCTACAACCAAGATTACTCTACTCAGCAAAGTTATCACTTAGAATCAAAGGACAAAGAAAGAGCTTCCCAGACAAGAAAAGCCTAAAGGAGTTCATCATCACCAAATCATAATTACGAGAAATGTTAGAGGAACTCCTAGAAGAAGAAGATGAAGAAGAAAGAGGAGGAGGAGGAGGATACCCAAAATATGAATAATAAAATGGCAATAACTACAAATTTATCAACAATTACTTTAAATATAAATGGATTAAATGCTCCTATCAAAAGGCATTGGGTGGCTAAATGGATAAGAAAACAAGACCTTTATATATGCTGCCCACAAGAGACTCACCTCAGATTGAAAGACAATCACAAAGCAAAGGGATAAATGAAATATTTAATGAGAATGGAAACAAACAAACAAAAACCTGGGGGTAGTAATACTTATGCCAAAAAAAAAAAAATAGACTTTAAAACAAAGGCTCTAACAAGACACAAAGAAAAATCCAGTAATCCCACTTCTGGGTGGTTATCCAAAGAAACTAAAAACAATATTTTGAAGAGACACATGCATCCATGTGTTCGTTGCAGCATTATTTACAATAGCCAAGATATGGAGGCAACATTTGTGTCTATAAGTGGATGAATGAATAAAGAAGTGATAGTACTTAGTTACAATGAAATATTACTCAGCCATCAAGAGAATGAAATCTTGCCACCTGCATCAATATGGATGGACCTAGAGCAGTGGTCTCCAACCTTTTTGGCACTAGGGACCAGTGCTCCTATGAGAATCAAATGCTTGATGATCTGAGATAGAGCTAAAATAGTGATGCTAGTGCTGGGGAGCAGTTGCAAGTATAGATGAAGCTTTGTTCTCTCTCCCGCTGCTCATCTCCTGCTGTGTGGCCTGGTTTCTAACAGGCCACGGACTGGTACTGGCCCTTGGCCTGGGTATTGGGGACCCCTGACCTAGAGGGTATTGTGCTCAGTAAAACAAGTCAGATAGAGAAATACAAATGCCATATGATTTCACTTATATGTGGAATCTATAGATAAAAACAAACAAACAAAACAGAAACAAACTCTTAGATGTAGAGAACATTTTAATGGTTAGCAGATGGGAAGGAGTTTGATGGGGGTAAAAAAACAGGAAGGGATTAAGAAGTACAAATTGGTAGTTGCAAAATAGTCATAGGGATGTAAATATAGCATAAGCAACATAGTCAATAATGTATTAACTAGGTATAGTGTCAGATGGATAAATAATTTATCAAGTGATCACTTTTTAAATTGTATAAATGTCTAATCACTATGTTGTACACCTGAAACTAATATAATAAAGTATGTTAACTATAATTGATAAGTAAAAATTATTTTTTAAAGACTCCTTACATTCTGTTACAAACTGGTCATTTGATCTATAGTTTCCCACAGCCTGAATATTGCTGATTGGCTTCTTATGGCACTGTTTACTATATTTTTTTCTCCTTGGTATTTTCTGCAAGCTGACAAATGTATCCAATGTTTGATAAACTCAAGTTTGATCCCTCTTTCAAAATATGAACATATTGTATTCTTTCTTCAGGATACATGCATATTCTGGCTATCTCTTCTATTGTTGTTAGGACTTCTAAATACTCAATCTTTATTAATTAATTGCATTCTCAATATGGTGATATTCTAATTTTATAATTTTTAAATTATTAATTAATACTTTCATAAAAAAACATTTTTCCATACATAATAATTAGTTAGCCGATGGTAAAATTTATATAGAAAAAAAACAGGATAAATCCTTAAATCTTTTTATTTGCCAGAAAATTAATTGATGAAGTATCACTTATTTAGGTCACTAATTATTATGTATTAATATCCTTATGAAATCATGAATTTAAACATATTGGATAGGTTTCAGATCTATTTAGTTATTTATATTGAAGTTCAAATTATCCCATCTCTGCTTAATGGGAACCTCTTTAATTTTGCCCCTGAGTTCAATTTGACAGGATCAAAGTAGGTTTTTATAACTTTCTTGATATCTGATAAAGCCACATGTTATAAGCTTAACATGTACCTTTTCCCACCCTAGACCTTTTCTCTGCAGAAAAGTGAAATCGTCTATTTCTCAAAAATGCCGTTTTATTTTAATGGATAATAGTATTTCAAGACCATTGTTATAGGATTAACCATTGTTTCCAGCACTTTAATAATAAAACATTGTATATGTTATACATATATTATAAGTAAAATTATAATTTATATGTTTTATAAAGTACATGCATTATATATGAATTATATATTTATAATATATGCAATGCAATATATAAAACATATAATATGCATATCATATAATTTTACATATAACATATATTACACATATGTATATATAATTCCCTATATGTATCTAATTTTGAGTTCATATCAATTCTTGCAAATCTAATAAAGCGGTATGTGATTTTGACTTACCCTTTACTATATTACATCTATTTCCCTTTCTTTCTACATGAATAGCCTTGATTTTCAAAAACACTGAGTGATAAAGTTCAATTATCCCATAAGTGCTCATTTGTTTAATCCAATAACACATACAACAGTCCTAGAATAGCAATACTAGAACTATCACCACACTTTGTTTTACTTAAAACAGTTAAATCTTTATGTATGCTTTCTTCCTATCCTCCTTTATTTTTTAAATAATTTTGCAATATCTACTTTAATGTGAAATAGTCACTTAGATGCATACTTTTTCCGTTATAACATTCACTTAGTCTCAGCTCCACAGGTTATTGTATATTTACTTATCACCACCAGTTCTTATGTTGCTGTACCTCTAGTTATTTTGGTTGTCTAAGGCTGATTCTCTAGATTTCTCAGAAAATGATCTTGGGAAAGATATTCTTTGAGTTCTTTCATGTGAATGACATTTTTTGCTATTTACACTTTTTTTCAAGCTTTATTAAGATGTAATTGACATATACCATTGCGTAAGTATAAAGTGTACAATATGAAATTTGTTACAAATATATATTACTACGATGAGATTAATTAACATATCTTTCACTGAATATAATTATTGTTTTGTTGTCATTGTTATGGCGAGAACATTGAAATTCTATTTTATAGTAACTTTCAAGTATACAATACAGTATTGTTAACATGCACATACATGCACATTCTGGCTATCTCTTCTATTGGTTACTTTAACAATAGTAACCATGCTATAGTAACTATGGATCCCCTGGAACTTAGCCATCTAATAAGTAAGTCTATACCATTTGACCAACATTTCCAAGTTTCCTACACCCTTCAGCCCTTGGCAAACACAATTTTACTCTTTGTTTCTATAAGTTCAGCCTTTTTAGATTCCACATATTAGTAAAATTGTAACAATTTTTCTTCATCTGTCTGATTTATGTCAATTAACATAATTCCCTCAAGGTCCATCTGCATTGTAAATGGCAGAATTTCCTTCCTTTTAGTTGCTGAATAACATTTCATTGTATGTATAGACCACATTTTCTATGTTTATTCATCTATTGATGGACATGTATGTTATTTTCATGTCTTGGCTATTGTGAAAAATACTGTAATAAACATGGCAGTGTAGATATCATTCAAGATAATTAATTTATCTCTTGGAATACATACCCAGAAGTGAGATTGATGGGTCGTAAGGTAGTTCTATTTTTAAATTTTTGAGAAAATTTCATGCTATTTTCCACAGTGTCTGTACCAATCTAAATTCCCAGCAATAGTGCACCAGTGTCCTTTATTCTCCACATCTTTTCCAGAATTTATCTGTTTTAAAAAAATGTTCAATAATAGCCATTCTTACAGGTGCAAGGTGATATCACATTGTGGTTTTGATTTATATTTTCCTGATGATTACTTATGTTGAGAAAATTTGCATCTACTTATTGGTTATCTGTATGTCTTCTTTGGAAAAATAATATCTATTCATGTCCTTTACCCACTTTTTAATCCAATTTTTCCTATTTAGTGGTATGAGTTTCTTATATATTTTGTGTATTAACTCCTTCTGCAATATATGGTTTGAAATATTTTCTCCCATCTTGAGGTTGCCTTTTCTTTCGTTGTGCAGAAGCTTTTCAGTTTGATGTAGTTCCATTTGTTGATTTTGTTATTGTTGCTTTTGCTTTTAGTGTTTAATCCAAAAGAAATTTATTGCCACGACTGATGTCAAGGAGCTTTTACATATGGTCCTTCTAGGATTTTTTTTGTTTTTGTTTTTAGATCTTATGTTTAAGTGCTTAATCTATTTGGGGGTCATTTTTGTGAGTATAAGCTAGAGGTTCATTTTCATTCTTTTGCAAGTTTTTATCCACTTTTACCAACACCATTTATTGATGAGATTATCCTTTCCCATTGAGTTTTCTTCACTCCCTTTTGAAATATTAGTTGATCATATATACATGGGTTTATTTCTGGGCTCTTGATTCTGTTTGATTTGTCTATGTGTTTGTTTTAATGTCAATACCATACTGTTTTGATTACTGTAGCTTTGTAATATAGTTTGAAATCAGGAAGTATAAAGTCTCCAGCTTTGTTTTTTCTCAAGATTACTTAGGCTATTTGGGTTTCTTTGTGGTTTCATATAAATTTTATGATTTTTTTTTTTTTTTAATTTCTGTGAGCTCTTCTAAAGTCAGTTCTGGATTCAAGACCTTGACTTACATTTTCTTTTCTTGAATACCTTAAATATGTCATCCTATTTACTTGTGGCATAAAGCATTACAAAAAATTTGATGATAATCTAATTTTTATTCTACTATAAGTTGCATTTTTAAAATCTATACACCCAGGATTTTTTTTGTTTGTTTAAAGCTCAGTTGTTTTCCTAGAATATAAGAATAGAGTTGTGCAATGAACTCTATTCCCAAAATCAATTGCCAAGCATAGTGGAAGGCTAAAAGATGACTTCAATTTTAAATGTTTTGAGCAGTTTGCATGAAAAGTTAAATGAGCATATAAACATTCATCTATGTGTAGAAAGGGTCTATAAATGGTCAAAATGCCAATGATTTCCATTTTTGCTTGCTAACCAGCTTATGGAATTTGACTTTCTGATCATGGACATTTATTTATTTTTCCCCTTTGTGTGAGAATCCTGATAACTAAATACATACCGTTGTGTCCTAGGGCACAACCACAAAGTTAGTATATTCATTGATTTCATTAGGACCTTTTTTACACTTTTATTGTCAACCACAATCATTTGTTTATTTGAACTACTTGACTTCATTAGAAACATCAGTAGCTGTCAATAAATAAAAACATGCTTGACCTTCATAATTTAGTGCCTATTTAAGAAGCCTGATTCTTACTACAATAGGCAATGTTTCCACAAGATAACAATGGAAATCAAGAACAGGAATCTAGTTAAAGTTAGCCTTTGTGATGAGATTAAATATAAGACAATAATTAATATGGATGCTATTTTCTGACAATGATCCCCACTTGGTCTTTAGTTTCAAAGATTGTTGCTTGGCTTCACCCTCATTATTATTATTTTTTTTTCCAGAACAGAACATGTTTAAGTGAGCATTTGAGGACTGAAAGTATCATGGGATATCATTTCACTCAGATAACTGCATATTTCTCTGATCTAACCTAGGAAAAAATTAAATTGGTAAAAAAAAAAGAAAGAAAGAAAAAAAAAACACTTAAATTTCGTCATCAGATTAGCTCTTTCCATTAACAGAAAAACAAAATATAGTGAAAAGAGGATGAGTTTAGATTCATATTTGCAATTTGATCCCTGGTTCAGTTACTTACCAGCTAAGTGAGTTTAAACACAGTATTAATCTTTCTGTTTTCAATATCATCATCTGAAAAGTGGAGATTGATGACAAATTTGTTTTTTTTTTTTCTTAAATAAAACAACACACGGGCAAAACGTTGTTAACCATAGGGCACTGGCTGATCTCTTTGTATTATAAAATTTTTTCCTAGGATTTATTTATTATGGAGTTTCAAAGAGAACATAAAATATAGGCATTAAGTATGATTTTTGTAAAGCTTGTTAAAGATCTTTGTAAATGTATCAGACAATTCCTATTTGAAAATTTATTTGATGCATGTAATGGAGATGAAAAGGAAGGGAAAAATACTTTAGAGTTTATACACCTATGCCCCAACACAAATAGCAATGTTTAGCTTCATTTTGAATTATATTGTCTCTTGTGAATTGGCTTGGCAATCACTTTCTAAAAGTGATGCGTCCTTTATTTTACCCTTTTAATTACAACCTAGTCAACAGATTTGCATATTTTTATTAATGGGTTGGAATTGTTCTGTTGCCTTAAGCTCATCCTGTTAACACTAACCCTTGCTAATATAAACAGGGCCTATCTGCCAACAAAACTGTGAAGAAAGCCAAATTTGTTCTTGGCTATTTTCCTATGCCCATCAACATATTCTCCTCCTTCTTGGCATGTTTTCCTCCCTAGCCAATTGCCTATTTTCTAGACAGCTTTGGCTGCCATTTGGATGTTAACTCAGTTGATACCTAATAATTAGAGTGTTAGAAAATAACAAGTTTAAGGCATATCTTCTCTCAATGTTGTTTGAGTTTTTTAAAAGAGACTCATAAAAGAGAAGAAATGACCTAAATTGATGAAATATAATGGTGAAATAACTGGTAGTAGGTTGTATTATGTAGGTAATTACATGTTCTGTTCATAGGATTTTCCTTTTTAGATACAAAAAATGTAGAAACTTGGATTTGGTTCATCCAGGAAAAGAGGTCTATAAAGAAACCAATTCACTTATAAAACTCTAATATTGATGTATATTCTTGTAATTTGCTCTTTCTCACAAATATAAATCATAAAAAAACTGAATTAAATAAAGGCAATAACTCATTACGTTCTTATTAATCCTTGTTTCACTCTGAATGGCAATGCATGATGCAGTAAAAATGGTCAAAGATTACTGAAAAGAATGAGTGATTGGGTAGTGTTCAAAATGAATAACAAGGGGGAGAAATTATGCATCAGAGAAAAATTAATGCCATTAGAGGTAACAGCTAGCCACCTGAATATAATTTAGTAGATGTTCTAAGCTAATGTCACCATATCCATAGTTAGTTATTTAACTCAAAACTGGGAACTCAAAAAGAAAAATTAAGAGGATTACAGTCAAGACAGTGGGATAGGTAAATTCTGTGCATGCCTCCTCCCATGACCACATTAAAATTGCCGCTAAATTATCAAGCAGCCAACCTGGAGAATGATCTGAAGACTAATCAAACAGAACTCCTGTAACTGGGAATATAAAAAGGAGACCACATTGAGACTCATAGGAAGGGTAAACTTTTGAAACGAGCTGGTTCCACACCCACATGTGATGGTCGAGCATTGAGAGAATTATCTTGGCTGCAGAGGCCTCCCTCCAAAAAGCCAAGAGGCTTCAGCTCCACAACAGGCTCCCTAGCCCAGGGAGGGTTCCAGTGCCAAGAAAAGGGGTCCCCACAAAATTGGGCTGTAAAAATCAGTGGGAATCCAAACAATTCAGGTAAGAGTAAAGGCAGTTGGAAATCCAGATATCTCCTTAAAGGGCCCACTCACAGATTCGCTTGCTTGCAGGCACTCACCCTGGTCTCTGACACAGAAACAGCAGCTCAGGAGGTGCCAGAGACATACAATGACTGATTTGTGTGGCTTCTGAGCAAAGGCTAGAGGGGCAGTGGCCATTTTTCCTTTGTGAGCTCTCTTCCTGTGCAGCCTGCAGGTGAGCACCATCTTGCCTGTGTTGAACCCTTTTCCCACAGGGCTAAACCCGAATCTGCATTGGCCTGTTGAGATCTACCCTCTCTACCTTGGTGACTCCATGAGACCCCATTACACTCAACTCTCAATTAGCCTGATGGAAATCTTGGGTGTTTACTGGGCAACCAGCCTCACTCTGTGCTCTCAGCAAGAGTTTCCTTTGACAGCAATCGACAATCCTCTTCTCATACACTTTGAGAAACACTTTTGGTGGCAGGAAACAAGCCCTTGCCCTAGCTGCAGTATTTCTTGAACAAATCTAAGAGGTCTGTGGGCCTGAGGCAGACAGCAGCTGGCTTCAGTGTGAGCTGAGACTTTTGTGAGTGGCTGCAAGTTCAGTATTGGCAACAAATCTAAATCTGCACAAACCTGAGAAACACCACATTCCCTACCCTGTTGACTCCCTAAACCCTACCTCATCCAACCATGGTATCCCCAAGGCTCATTCAGCTACTGAGACTGATAGGAAGTCAGCAGGCATCCTAAGGACTAGGTATTTTGTTGAGCTGTCCCAGACCCAGTACTGGTAGCAGTATGCCTCAGATCACTGCATGGCCTCTCCCACAAACTTTCAGGTCCAGCTAAGATAGCGATTAAACACAAATAGCTTTGTAGCTCCTACCAGGTAGCCCTGAGACAGTCAGAAGCAGCAGAAGAAATTGGCATGCACAGGAACTCCTCCTAAGGGGTTCCAGAACCAGTAAACCCAGAGGTTGGCATCAGACTTCAACAGAGCACCATCTGATTATCTACTCAAAGATCCAGAAAAGCTTTTAGATTATCTTTTTTTTTTTAAATTTATTTATTTTAGTTGAGATCAAATTCTTAGAGTAGGTGAAGACTGGGGAGAGCTTAATATTAATTTTGGTCTACCATTTCCAGCAGCAAGAGGATTTATTAACTACTAGCTCACACCATTGCTCTAAGGTCAGAGTTTAAGGAGTCATTACTCTCCCAGTTATGTTTGACTTTTTATATAAGTGAGTTAGTGAATGGGTGACGGAGTCACTGAGTACACAGGTACCCAAGTAATTATATTGGCTATATTTACTTACACAGTCCCTGGTTTACTCTAAAAAGCTAGATGGTTCACTGTGATTAGTTAGTCACTAAATCAATCTCCCTCTATACATTTTGGTCCAAGAAGAAGCAATTATTTTCCTGATAGTATTTGGTAACACAAACTATCAACCAGAAACAAGTGTAATTTAGGTAGGTAGTACAATCCTTGCCTTTTATGTTTCAATCAAAAAATCTTCTCTCAAGTATCCTACTTTGGGTGTTAGAAAATAAATCTAATAGCTGGTATTCCAACCCAGGAAAAGAAAATAAGTTTACTTCTAAAATTTAAGGAAAGCTATGTAAGTTGCTTACTGGTACTTATGAACTCTCTCTCTCTCTCTGTCTCTCTGTCTCTCTGTCTCTCTCTGTCTGTCTCTGTCTTTCTCTGTCTCTGTCTCTGTCTCTCTGTCTCTGTCTCTCTGTCTGTCTGTCTGTCTGTCTGTCTGTCTCTCCCTCTCTCTCTCCCCACCCCTTCACCCCTACACACACACATTAAATGGAAGAGCTACAGGTTAGGCAACTAAGCTAACTCCTTTACTTTCAAAACTCTTAATAGCCACAAAGTATAATCTGCATTTCTAACCATATGCCTTAATGTAATTTAAATCAGTCAGAGAAGGATTTATAAGAGGAAAATAAGATAGCAGAACTAAGGCGTTGTGATGGTTAATTTAATATCAACTTTACTGCACTAAGGGATGCACAGACAGTTGGTAAATCCTCTTATTTTTCTCGTTTCTCTGGAAAATCCTGACTAAAATTGGTGTATGTGTATATATACTTACTTTCAATAAAAAAAAATATACATTAAAAAAAAAAATCTTCCAGGCAACATAATATGATTATGTAAGTTATTATCATTGCCCCCAATGAAAGCTGAAGGCAGAGTACTGTGCTGGTTTTGTAATTTCTTATAGCTAAAATTACTTCAGAATAAAAACTTTAAAACTGGAAAATAATTACTGCTTCAAAATATATAGTTGTATATTTCATCAAAAAATCTACAATTATGACTTGTAGAGAAAAAAATGCTCAGCGAATAGGTCAACTAAATTTTCTAGTAAACTTAGAGTGGTTTTCCCCTTATAAACTTTACTATATGGCTAAAGTGCTTACTTGGCATCAGATTTGTGCAAGATGAATTTATTCACATCATATATCATTTATCTTTCTAAAATTTATTATATTACATTACATTGTATTATCCTGAGTTTTTGCATAAAGCTATGAATTTTATGAATATAGGATGACACCTAATTCATTTTAGTTTTTGTAGTAAATACATGAGCCCTGGTGAATAGAAGCAGCTCAACAAATAACTCTGTGGATGAATAAATTTTATATTTATTTTACAGTGGATATACTGGATGAATAAATTTTATATTTATTTTACAGTGGATATACACTGGGTTTGATTGTTTAATATATATTTATTCTTTCAAATAGCACTCCAATTTTATTTTGATCAATTGTTTTCCATATTTGAGACAACTTGAAGGAAAAGTAATCTGCATTCACCCCAACCGGACCCTTAGCCAAAGGATGATCTGATGCTATCAATTATATGCTCCTTTCCTGAAATTTGAATCTTGAGAAGAAGGACAAAACACTGGAAACAGTTGACAATCATCCATTCCAGAAATGGTCTCCTGATATGACTGACAGAGGCTCCTAGTTGCCTTCGGAATCTTAGATTTCCATCTCTTTTATTGTTACTATCACCAATTTGAGCTCTACACATGACCCCTGAGAACAAGGACTACAATTCTCAATTTCCCTTACATCCATTTGTGGCCATCATACCAATGATTGGCAACCAAGTTTGGCTATAAACATGTAATAAGAGGTGATATGTAAAATTTCTGAAATGTGTCCTTGAAGTTAGCAAACACCCCCCTGTTTCTTCCTTTCCTTCATTCTACTACTTTGAATATAGTTAATATTGAGATTTTTTTATACCATAAATATGGGAAAACTCCTAGTGTTGACAGAACAATAAATAGAACAATTCTGGATTCATAAATGGCTTCATGCCAAAATCATAAAAAAAAAAAAAAAACAGATGATTTTGTAAAATTTTTATTTGAAACTGATGAATTACACAGATGAGTTGATAAACATGTAGTACATTAGGACAACATAATAAACTTTATCAAACACTCAACGAGTAAGAGAACATAAACTAGCTTTAGGTACACAAGGAAGATTTACAAATTTAACTGCATACCAGGTCACAAAGTCCTTAATGAAATTCAAATAATAAGCAACATGCACATCACAGTCTCTGACCATGATGTAAATAAATCAAATATAACATTTAAAGATTTTTTAGTTCTAAAATTTATTAGTAAATACCTCATGGTTTGAAAAATTCTAATGAAATGATAGAATATTTATAGTTGATATCAATGAAAACACTGTGTAAAGGAACATTAAAGAAAGAATTAAAAGTCAGAAATGTGCAGAAAATAATATAACAAATTTACTCGTTATTAAAAATGTTAACATTTTGTCATTTTCTTTCTTTTTTTAATTTGAAAGCAAAGATCATACAAGTAAAGTTGGAGTTTTCCTTTTCCTACTCACCAATTTCATACTTTCCTGGAAGCATTTTCTCTCATGAATGTAGCATATATCTTACAGTATTAATTAGGGTTTTCCAGAGAAACAGAGCCAATAAGATTATCTCTCTATCTATCATCTATCTGTCTATCTATCTATCTATCTATCTATCTATCTATCTATCTATCTATAGATACATAGAAAAGTTGATTGTTGATTGATTGACTGATTACAAGGATTTGGCTCATAAAATTATGGAAGCTGGCAAGCCTCAAAATCTGCATAGTAAGTCAGCAAGCTGGAGATCCAGAAATGTTGACGGTTAAGTTCAGGATAGAAGGTAAGAAAGCTCAAAGATCCAGGAAGATCTGATGTTTCAATTGGAATCTGAAATTAGGACAAAAGCTAATGTTCATCATATAGATTCTCTCTTACTTGTAGGGTCAACTTTTTTGTTCTAGTCAGACCTTCAGCTGATTAGATGAGACCCACCAACATGAGGGTGAGCAATTTGCTTTACTCATTCAATCAATCTAAATGTTACTGCCATCCAAAAACATCCTCACTGAAATACCCAGAAAAACGTTTCACTGAATATCAGAGTACCCCATGGCCCAGTCAAGATGATGTATTAAACAGACCATCCCACTCACCAATTATTTTCTTTTTACTTTTATTTGTATATGTATTAATAAACAATACATTGTTGTTTTCTATATTTTTAAAAACTATAAAAATGTTATGCTCTATATATAATTCTGCAACTAGCATTTCACTCAAAATTACATTTTGATTACTATCCTTATTGATACATTTAGATCAAGTTCAAGTTCATTATGTCAGGTAATACACTAATAAAATAACCATAATTTATTTATCTATTCTTCAACTTTTCACTTTTACAATTTGTATCTTTCTACAAGTCTCTTGGTATACAAGTACAAGAGTTTATCTAGGGTACCCACCTATGAGCAAAATATCTGGTTTGTAGAATATGCATAATTTCAACTTTATGTGATAATAACAAACCACTATCCAAACTGATTGCATCAATTTGTACTCTCACCAGAGTA